>NC_081774.1:30449728-30749728 GCF_963082965.1 Carassius carassius
ACAATGATGGCAGCATGTCTGCACTTTGGACTTCTTCCCTGTTATACTATCCATTTGTTATCAAAAATATATATATATTGTTTTGAGGTCTAAGTAAAGCTAGATTAATAGTACATCAGCTGTGTGTTCATAGTAGGGCCTTATGAAATCAGTTTTATTTTTTCATAAATTCTTTAATTTTTTTGTAGTATAATAATTTCATTGTATTAAGCCTAAAAAACAGACTTTAGCAGCTCTTTTTACTTTGAGATCTTTTTGATGTTAAGTACAGATTTAAAATCTTAAGATATAGTTTAATAGCTATGATACTGTTTTTGAAATCAAATCTTTGCATAGCCATGACCGGAAACACTGACATCTAACAATGCCTTGGAGAAAAAAAAATCATAAACCAAAATAGGAAATAAAACGGTTATTAGCCATTAACATTTTCATTCATTCATTAACAATCATTAACACATTTACGTATTTGTTACATGTAGTTACTCCCCAACACTGGTCATGTCTGATGATAAAAGCACACGCAGGGGCGAAGTGGCAGGTGAGGGACGAAACAGGCTTTGTTTTTCTCCCTATGGCTACTTTTAAACACTTAATGGGTTGATTTTCCCTGTGAAGAGGGAGAACAAAATGAGGAGGAAGCCGACGTCGAGCCGCAGCCCAAAAGAAAAAAAAACTCTGGAAGCACTGTTAATAAATGCCTTCTTAGATAAAATAAAATAAAAATAAATAGGTGTCTTTTTTATTATATCAAATAGCATTATACTACAGTATCTGCTGTGGTTCCAAGTCCTTGTGGAGATGGAAAGAATGCAATCTTCTCTTGTTCCGTTGTTGTCTCCTTTTGTAGTTTTAAATCATTATTTATTAATTTGCCTCCGTCACGGCTATAATGCTTCTCCAACGAGCCGCTGCTTCTGCTTTTGTCGCAAAAGTTAATATCAGATCATTAGAGAATACAGTATTACGATGTACCGAATATTCTTCAGTTTTGAAAACTGTAACAATGTTTCTTAAAAAGATGACATGATGTAACCTCTCTCACAAGTCTTTGAATTTGAGGGTATTGGACCTGGAGAGTCCTTAAAAGGTCCTTGAATCTGAAGTTAATCAAGTTGTGGGAACCCTGTGGTTAAATCACATTTTGGTTATCAGTAAGGATGTCTCATTGAAATCATAAACGTTAGTTTTAGTTTTACCAAAGTCTTTCAAATTTAATAATCAAAAAGATAATCTAATCAGATTAGATTTAACATTTTAACAATTATTTAAAAATTTAAAAATTTATTGCATTTTTTATACAATTCTAGGGCCCTAAGGAGTTTTGTTTTTATTTTATATTTTCCTCCCAGACATTTTGTGTTGTCAGTTTAATTTTTTTCTGGATTTATGATTTAATACAAATGAATTATCAATGGTAATCAAATAAAATAAAAAAAATACAAATTTATTTAATCTTTTAAAATTAAATCAAATTGAATTTTTTTTTAGCAGACAAAGTTTACCTTTAAAATTAAAACATGGAATAAAATGTATTTTTTTGCGAAGTCTGCTTTACACTGTTCTTCTGTCACAATTTCTTCCAGTTAAACTGAACTTTTATTTTGATGGGTTATCATGAAGATCTTCGAGTTTGAGTCAGTATTGCGATTTGATTAATTGTACAGCCTACTTGTGATTTACTCCTCCAAAAACTGTGAAGCATTCTGTAAATTCCTTTCTTATGATTTGATTGTGTGATTTTGTCCATGTTATCCGCATCGAGGAAATCTCATAGTATGCTAGCTAAAATCCTCACAGCGCTTCAAGAAAGCAAGCATTATGTAGAATTGGGAGTGAAGTGTTGTAGTTCCTGAAGCTGATGCTGTAATATTTGTTCTTGAAGGCTGATGAGGGGGGAGATCACCACTTCCGTAAGCCCGCCAATGACATCACCTCCCAGCTGGAGATAAACTTCGGAGATTTGGGTCGACCGGGCCGTGGCCGAGGAGGATCTCGTGGAGGCCGAGGAGCTCGAGGAGGAGAGAGAGGAGGAGGAGGAGGAGGAGGAGGACGGCCAGGCCGAGGCGGAGGCAGATCTGAGAAGGTACATGACATACTGATATTGTCAGTGTTGGGGGTAACGCATTACAAGTAACACGAGTTTTACGTAATAAGTAATTACTTTTTCAAAAAAGTAATGCCAGTTACTTTGTTTTCCCATTTATTGAATGACAGCTCTCCTGTCCCCATATTGGGAGAAATCAGAAGTACAGAGTCGTTGTGTGCGCTGTGTGAGCATGATGAACCGTATTTTTCGGACTAGAAGTCGCACCTGAGTATAAGTCGCATCAGTCCAAAAATACGTCATGATGAGGAAAAAAACCATATATAAGTTGCACCGGACTATAAGTCGCATTTATTTAGAACCAAGAACCAAGAGAAAACATTACCATCTCCAGCCGCGAGAGGGCGCTCTATGCTGCTCAGTGTAGACTACAGGAGCACTGAGCACCCTCAATACCACGACTTAGGTGCCCTTGAGCAAGGCATCGAACCCCCAACTGCTCCCCGGGCGCCTCAGCATAAATGGCTGCCCACTGCTCCGGGTGTGTGTGTGTGTGTGTGTGTGTGTTCACTGCTCTGTGTGTGTGCATTTCGGATGGGTTAAATGCAGAGCACAAATTCTGAGTATGGGTCACCATACTTGGCTGAATGTCACTTCACTTTCACTTCATAGAGCGCCCTCTGGCGGCTGGAGACGGTAATGTTTTCTCTTGGTTCATTTCTCTTGGTTCATGTCAAATTAATTTTGATAAATAAGTCGCACCTGACTATAAGTCGCAGGACCAGCCAAACTATGAAAAAAAGTAAGACTTATAGTCCGGAAAATACGGTAGTTCTAGTCTAAATGTGAATGTGCATCAATTCATCCCACTTGCAAAAAAAAACAAAACATTTAGTGTTAATCAAAATGAATTAAAACAGTGAAATGCAAACTCAGAATATGACGCAAACTTGCAATAATTAAACGTTAAATGTATCTAATTCCATTTTATATACTAATGTCTTTGCTGCTGACCTTTGATGATCCAGTTCAACTATACTAATAAGGAAAAATGACTTTAGGTAAACTACTAATTGTGCTAAATAGCTTTTTATTTTATTGCTGAAGAGAGAACCTTCTCCTCTGTTCTACTGTACAGACATGAATTTACCTTTCCTTCAGTCTGAGGTTTAATCATTACACTTTTGGTGTGAAAGGGCTTCTACATTTGCTATAAATAGAACTTGTTTTATTAAAAACAATCAAGCCCTGCTCATATTTAAAAAGTAACGCATAATGTTCCATAAAAAGTAACTAAATAAAGTAATTACTTACTTTTTTTTAGGGAGTAATGCAATATTGTAATGCATTACTTTAGGGCTGGGCGATATATCGAATATTAGCGATAATATCGGAATAATTTTGACGACGATGTACAATTTGAATATATCGGGAATATCGAATATTTCAAATTCAAGCATACTTTCCCAAAAGAACGCGCCGAATGTCCAAAAAAGGAACCCTATAACTGCTGACTGCTCTACGCCCCTCTACTACGAGAGCTGTAATGATAGCGGTTGCCAGATAACAAGAGTTTAAATCTCCGAATCAGAGCTCCACTGTTACAAGGATACATTTACTGCCCGGTGTTTGCTTATTTTAAGCAATCTGGCAACCATGCGCACGTGCTCACTCCTCATTGCGGAAGAGCCGCTGATGATAATCTGAAAACACTAACAAGCTGGAATTGAGCGATCTAATGAAAGCGTCGTTCAGCCGGTCTGTGTTCTGTCTTGAGATCTCAACTGTATTGTTTGCGTTTGTGATCGCAAAATAAATGCACTTACTCGACCGCTGATGTTTGAATAGAGAAACATAGGCTATGGCCATTTGGAATTACTATTGGGGAATTTCACTGATATGTTTACCAGTTTCCATAATATAGACAGAGAAAATGCAAAAGTCTTTGGTATTCATTTATATATAAGAAATAGCTATGTGCTTCAGCAACTAGCTCCCCATCTAAGAGGGTTTTTAGTGTCAGTAAGAACATAGTTTCATGCCACAGAGCTTCTCTTAAAACCGCAGACAGTTGACAGACTTGTGTTCTTAGCTTAAAAACTTGTTAAAAAAATTAAAATAAAATACTTATCCCAGTTGCATAGTTTAAATTGTGAATTGCATGCACTAAAAAGTTGACATAATGCACTTTCTATAACTGTTACTTAATTTGCACTGCTTCAGTTACATATAGGCCTACATGTATTCATTTAATAAAAAGCAGTAAGTGATCTCTTGGTCTAGATTTTTAACTGCTTAAATTAGCCGTTTAATCTAAATGTTTTTTTGTTTTTTTTTAATGGGCAAAAGAAAATCATGTTTTATTTTTTATTATTTAAATGCAAATGCAAACATATCGAGATATATATCGAATATCGTAAAAAATGACAATATCGAGATATCATTTTTTTTTTTGTATATCGCCCAGCCCTACATTACTTTTAAAATTAACTTTCTCCAACACTGCATATTTTCTTCTAATGTTTGTGTAGGAAAATTTGTGGAAGATGCCGCTTACATCAAATAAAACTGTAGTCTGCCCCTGAAACACACATCATTACTGTTTTACTAACAGAATACATGTAGTTTAAATGGACATTATTCGCTTATACACAAGCAAAGAACTAAACTCTTTATTGTTGTGCAGTTCAGTCCTTTCTATTGAGTATTACAGGATTGGATCTGTTAGTTGGATATAAAACAGTTCAAAAATGTTATGTTGTCATAGAAAGTAATGTTTTAATGTTGATTTTCATGTTTTATTTATGGAAGACACTCTGCCACTGATTAAAAAATAAAAAAAGGTAACTGACTCTTTATGTCAACATTCTAACTCTTTCTCTAAATTGCATTTTATATCTAATAATTTTGACTTCCTTTCTCAGGATTGAGATTATACTGACAGAAGTTATAAAGTCAGAATTGCGGGATAAAATTTATACAGGGTTCTGACTAGGGCTGTCAACGAATATTCTAAATTCGAATATGTATTCGAATAGTTTTTAAAAAACGAATTTCGAAGGTGAAAATTAATATTCGAATTAAAAGAAAATGTGGAAAAAAAGGCCCGCGGTAGTAGAGGCGTGGTTGTCTGCTTTGCGAGTGGGCGCGCTAGCGCGCCTGAGGGTTCAGGGACAGGTCACAGCCTCACAGGAGTCGCACTGTCTGGCACAGCATCACTGCTGAAAGTTGACGCGTCTTCATGGAAGATGGCAGCAAATGCAGAGCCCAACTCGACCGCAGCAGAGAAAATGAGGTAAAATTGTTGACCCGCGAGAAAGTTGTATGCAAGCTATTTAAGATACAGTTAGCAGTTAGCATACCATTCTACCACTAGCAACATGAGGTCACATCTCAAAAATGTGCACCCAAATGAGCATGGCATAATGTGTGGAACTCCAGTTAAACAGTCAAGTCTTGACACTTAACGTTACTTTGCATCGCCCGCCGCAAGCTCTTTGTCTGCAACACGACAAGAGGCCATAACGGATAAAATAATTTCGTTCATTTGTAAGGACATGAGACCGATCAGTGTCGCGGATGGGGCAGGCTTCGGGGAGTTATGTCAAGCAATGGAAGCGAGGTTTGATTATTTATCGTTTCATGTCAAGGAAAAGTTCCATGTTTACCACAGCACAGCTCGCTCGGAGCATTCAATGTCAGTTCTATATGCTGTAAAACTTCAATTAATATTAATAATATTTGTTTCAATCACTGAATGAAGCCTGCTATATTTGGGACAACAGTCGCGACCTTAAATTGCTTGCACAAAAATGTGTTTGTTCATTTAAACCATTATGCGCAGAGAACGTGAGCGAGCGTGAGGTCTGCAGTCTTGGCCATTAGTTGATTTCCTTGTTTTTGTGTAGGTAATACGTTGTCATATATGTTTAAACTTAAATAGACCATCTATACAAGTAGTACAAGTAGTCTCTTTGTATTATTTTTACCTGTTATTGACGTAATGCGCGTCATTGACAACATGCGCAACCAGATGTTCGAATAGTTCGAATATTCGTGTATTTTTTAGAGGGAATATTCGAACGTCAATTTTGAGCAATTTTGACAGCCCTAGTTCTGACTTTGACCTGCAACTGTCAGTTCTTAATTAAAGTCAGAATTGTGAAAAGACCATAGACTGTAAAAAAAAATATGGACGTAGTGTCCGTGACGTCACCCATAGACTCCTCAATAGCGGTTTTGAAGTACAAAGTGTGCAGAGCGGGCCGTCGCCATCTTGACTCCCTTTTGCAGCCAGCCTCAAGCGGCCAGTCGATGAATTGCAGTTTTTCTCACTTCCTTATTGGACTCATCAGAGAGAGCGCGAGGTTGCCGCTCGGAAAAGACGCAGTTTTGTATATTTAATATTCAGTGATGGAAGCATGCCTTCATAGTTATTTGCACTTCTAAACGTAATGATTTATATGAGATGATCACAAAAGATTCTTTGCTAGACCTGTAAATAATAAATTAAGCCTGAAAACCTTTCTTACAGGCCAATAAACGTATATAAAAAAAAATAGTTTAAGTTGTTGATTTTATGTAGTTTAATACATTTTTCACTTGTATCTTGCCATGAATATAGCCATGGTAGATGGCATGGTGCTAAATTATAAACCATCAATCATGAAGTGACAGAAGCCTAATACACCAGCTTCTCTCAGTCCTTAATGTGAATCATACAACCAAAAAAAGTAAAATCACTTGCTGCTCTTGACTCAGACTTAAAGGATAATTCACCCCAAATTTCTTCTGTTATGTTTAGGGGTTGTCGATATTTTTTAACTCTTTTTGGCCGATAGCCGATGTTGATACCGATATATTTCCTGTGTGGAAATTAAAAGTTAATTATTTTTATCAAGAACCTAAGCTATTTGTTAGAATTAAACGATGAAGTTATTTTATATAATGACAGTACATTAAAGCTTTGAAAAGAACTGTAAATAAACTATATATCAATTGCTTGGAAACATGCAGTAATAATCTTAACATTTTATTTTAAGTAGGGATGCACCGAAATGAAAATTCTTGGCCAAAACCGAAAAAGAGAAAACCAAGGCTGGAAACCGATACACCGAAAGAAATTATGCCAATTATTAGTACCATTGCATTTATTGCTATGACCGTGTACTAACTTTACTAAAATTAAGACATTGCAATTGCATAAATTAATATTAAAGTTTCAAAGATAATTACAATTACATAAATTGTTAAAAAAACAAACATAAAAATACATAATTACAAATTATGCAAATATTTATTAAGCACATTGCAACAATGCACAGTATAAAATAAAATTCAAACTAAAAATGTATCCCACTCATGTGTATATTAAATAATAATGTACAGGCCTACTGGCCTGCAGAAAGGTTTTAAAATGAACTGGTCTCTCATAAAAACAAAGTTCATTTAGGTGAAGTGCATTTGAAATTGTTCTCTGTAGGACTAGAAAGTGCATTACTTCTCCAGTAGGCAAGACTGTTATCACTTCTGGGGATGGGGACTTCAGACAGATAACCATCTAGCTGTTGAGCAGTTGAGCTTGTCATCTGCCTGACATTTGAGAAATATTTGAGAGAGTGTATTTACATAGGGCCAGGGCATAAATAAACATTTTTATCAAATTAAAGCAGAAATCTAGCAGAAAAACGGCTACAATCTGATATTACGTGTGTGTGTGTGTGTGTGTGTGTGTATATATATATATATATATATATATATATATATATATATATATATATATATATATATATATATATATATATATATATATATATATATATATATATATATATAATGTCACATATATAGTAGCCTAAGAATAAAATAGCCAACGTATTATTATTATTTGAGGCAGAATTCCACTGAACACATCAGACAACGAGGGTGCATGCCCCTCATCTGGTGCAGACACGAGTCTTTTTTTCTACGCTCTGATCTCAGTCTCCTGCGCTTGGTGCTTCTCCGTCTCCACGCGGGTTCTCTGCATCCAGTGCGGCCTGGATCATTTCTCGTGCGCGCTGCCTTATTTCCGCATCCAAGTAATGGTCTGTATAACGCGGATCAAGCACATTCGCGATGAAGTGCAGAGGATCCGAAAAGATCTCAGTGAGACGTGTGCTAACAGACTCTATAAGACTGTACTTTTCTTTTTCACTTCGTGGTCCGTCTTAATCTCTTTGTTAGGAGATGCTTTAGTGCTGTGAATAAAGGAATAAGAAGAGAGAGAATGTTCTCACTGGTGTGAAGTGAATGTCGCAGGGAGCTCATGGTCTGCGCTATGCAGGTGCACGTGCAGGTCGCGGTTTCTGTTTGCGTCATCACAACATTTCGGCCGTTTTGTTTCGGTAATAAAAGTCTATCGGCCAAAAACCGAAAATGCCATTTTCGGCCGAAAATTTTTTTGGTGGCCGAAAATTCGGTGCATCCCTAATTTTAAGATTTCAAATTTGTAGATGGTCTAAAGCAAAATATTCTGAAAATCTTTTAGAGCTCATAATTGGTTTTAAAAATATAACACGTATTACACACAAATAAATAAATCGGTATATATAAAATCTGCATGTGCTATTACTGTTTACTCTATAGCACACACAACGTGTTATTCTGTACATGCATTCTCAGTTTAAATGCAGCGATCCAAAAACAGAATCTTATCCCCATTCAGGCAAAACTTTGCTTCAAGAATGAATCACACTATTGACGTGATCTAATCACTAGAACACCATGTGCACATGCAAGTTAACACCTTCCTCTTATCAGCAAGACATATCGGCATATTTTTTCATAGATGTGCATTTAAAGCCATTATCAGCAGATTCCAAAATCGGTCTGATAATATCGTGCATCCCTAGTTCTGTATAATATTAAGATATTTTAAAGCATGTGGGAAACCAAACAGTTTCTAGTCCCCATTGACTTTCATAGAAGTTTGGTCTTTAATCAGACTTCAGAAATTGAATGCATGTATAGAAGCATCCAATGTTTTATATTTTCCAGATTTGTCATTTTTATAGTAGTTTGAATGGCTTATGTGCAGGAAAATGCAATTTGTATATGTACTTGGATGACTAAATGATTGTCTCAAATGTTGGCTTGAAGTCTGTTTTTTTTTAATTCGACAGGGTGGAGGCGTTTCCGTTCCCAATGTGGATGATCCCGAGGCTTTTCCAGCCCTGGCTTAAACCACCAAACCTTCCTCCAGGCCCTGCTCCTCCTCTTCGACGCTTGCATGCTTATGGATCATTCGACCATAGAAACCAGAAAAGAGAAATACACGAGACTGTCATCCATACACTGAGAACTGACTTTTACCTGTGGAAAAACACAAAAAGGACTTCTTGTTACACTGAAGCAAATTATGGGTAGAGGTTTTGTATTTTGAGACATGATAGCAGGGATGTTCATACAGTATTTTTTTCTTTCTTTTATTCCAGAGATTATGCATTCGCCATATTTTTTTATTGTTGCTTGAATGTATGCATTTTCAAGATAGAATCTCAATGGCTCTACCAAAAGCAGAACGTTTCATTTTTTTTTTCTCCAAGTGAGAATACGAGACTCGTAGTAATGATTTTACTATTAACATATATACATGGATAATGTATATTGACTATTTTAAATGTTTTGAAAGAAAGCTCTAAGGTCAGGCTACCCTCCTGTCATTTGGATTTTTTTTCTTGACCGGTAGCGAGAAGCAAATGCATCATCTTGATCTTGCTTTAGTGTGTTTTCTGTCGTCCTCTGCTGGACCCGTGATATTAGTATGCATAGTTATCTTTGTTCCTCAGAGAGATTATTTCCTCATCTTGTTGGAGCTCAATGGAGATCCAGGCTGGTCCTTGTAAGTTCATCTCTTAGAAACTTTAGGACCACTTTCTGAACTGTAAATGTGGGTGAAGTGTGTGTGTGTGTGTGTGTGAGACAAAATCCGTTTTTAAAAACTCATCATCTGCCATACGTTTATTTTCCTTAGCGTAGATGGTAAGTTTCAGCAAGTCATGTTCTTAACATGAAGTTTTATTGACATTTGAGTGAGTTTTCTCTACCTGAGGTTGTTGACATATCTTGCACTTAGTTTATGGTGACGTTTGAAATCTAGCTACTAAGCACGTGGTCTGTTTGCATCAGTACCATTTGTTTATTTTTATTCCTTCTGTGATCTTTGCGGTGTTTTTATTTTTAATTATTACTATGATGGCACTACTGCTTGCGTTTTCTGAGAAAAAATCAAATAAAAAGTGTAATTCAGGGTGGGACAACCGTGTGCTGAGAAAGAAAAGTTGGAAGCAGTTTCTTCTTTATGTGAGCTAGCGAGACCTCCAGGTGTGATGGACGATGTACTCTGTATTCATTGCAGGAGGGACAATAAAGTGAAAGACGACACTAAATTTGAGTCCAGGCTTCGTCTCTCCTTCACCTCAATCTATCACAAACATGTCTGCAAAAAAAAAACAAAACTTAAGTCAGTGCTTTCCATGCAATAAAAATAGGTTGGAAAACTTAGGCAACACAGAACTAAATGGTGCATAATATTGTAAATATTTTTCTTTTTTATACATTTTTCTAAAATTCTTCATTTCTCCCATGTTTGATAGCCAGCTGTGATAAATTACACCCTTTACTTTAGACGTCATCAGGATGTGTTACAGGATTTTCTTGTTTTTTGTTAATAATGCTGTCGCTAACATTTATTTTTTCAATAATGTTCAAAATATTGCTTTGGTATCTTTCTGCCTCTCAAGTTATTACAAATTACAATATAAGTTAATTCCAATTAGACATTTATCTGACTCCAATTTATGACTAATACAGTTCTATGAAAAAACTATTTGCCCCCCATACGTTCTTCTGTTTTTGTGTTTTGTATTTCTCATACGAAATTGTTTCTAAAATGAACACAAAATATAACATTTATCAAAAGCAATCCGAGTAAACACATGCAGGGTTTAAATGATAAAGTGATTTGTTGAAGCATAAAAAGTTACTGTTAGACTCATACTAACAGTACTCATACATCTCATACAGAATATAATTGTTTTTAAATTTTTGTGTCTGTGCCGACAAAAATCAATTACTTTCACAATGACTTTTATCTCTTAGAATAAAATAAAATGTGAAGTGCAGAAGTGAAGCCAGCGAGTGTATCTGAAAACAGCAGATCGGTAAGTGCTATTAATTTTTATGGCCACAACGTATATATCATTGGGGGAAAAAACTTGAGTATTGAGTCATATTGAGATTCAAGATTCATTTGGGAGAAGAAAGATTCGATGCTTTTTGTGTGAGCTGTCTCTTTAAGTAGCTCAGTAGCGTTGTTTGGCACGTGACACCTTCCAGCAGGACACTTAAAAAAGGAATAAAAAGCATGACACAAACTATAATTTGATTAAATGCTTAATGAATTTGCTTCAAAAATAACATTAATTCATATAGCTTGAAACGTTATCTGACGAATCGATGAAGTCTGAACTTTTGGTGATTGACTGATTGAACTGACAATTAGTAGGGCACAGGGGTGCTCACTTCCTAGTGAAGTTTACCCCTTATTGTCTATCAGTGGGAGTGTGTTTTCTTTATCGGAGTCCTCCTGCGGACACACATGCACACTAGTGTTGCAAAGTCCGATTCTTTTTCGGAAAGTTCGATTCATTGAACTGGTTCAAAAAGTGATTCACATTATATACACGCAGTGCAACTCAATCGTCAGAATCGTCAGAATCCTCGGCGGTTTTTTGAGTCGGACGTGCTGTGCGTCCTGCGTCATCAAACCGGAAATAAAGTTCGATTCAGTTCGATTTTGTGAACCGGTTACTTCCTGCTCAAAAGAATGATTCGTTCAAGAATCATATGCACGCTGCAGCTGAAGTGACTGCGGAGTGGATGTGTGTACGATAACCTTCAGCTGAGAAAGAGGATCCTAATGGTAGTGATGGCAAAATCGAGGCCTCGTGAACCAATGAAACAGTTGAACCAAATGTGCCATATTGTTTCGAGGCTTCGAATCAATCCGACACCCGTCTCAACGGTGACACCTAGTGGTCACTTGCAGGTGTTGATCTGAAACAACCTTGACGAGCCATGTTTATAAACCATGTTTATAAGAGCCTCATCCAATTCCCTCTGTCTGACTTTTAAAAGAGAAGACAAAACATACTTTCAGACAAATACATTGGAAAAATACAGCTTCAATTAGTGCACTTCTATTAAAAGTATAGCCTACTGGTTCATTATTTGGAAACCTTCCAGTGTTTATAATCAGTGCTTTATATAACTTATAAACTTTATAAACAGTGTCCCAAAAGGTTGTAATTATATTTCAATTATAATTATATCCCAAACAATGCATACCTTGCTTAGATGGCCCAGCAGTGTCAGTAGCAGGCCTAGGTACAGGGGGAATGCCATCCTCTGCACCCTGCAAAATGGCAGGATGAGTGCTCCTCAAATGGCGCATCATGGATGATGTATTGTTGCAGTAGGCTAGCTGCCGATCACAATACACACATCTCACTTTATTTGGGGTTTCTAAATGGAAATGCTCCCACACCACAGATGTACGGCATCTCTTCTGGGGAGCTTCCATTTTATCTATCTATCCAAATCTATCTATCTATATATGAATCGATCTATGTATCTAGATATGTATCTATAATCTATGTATCTATATATGTATCTATCTATAATATATGTATTTATATATGTATCTGTAATCTATCTATATATGTATCTATCTATTAATCTAGCTGTCTATATATATTTATATCTATGTATCTATTAATGTGTCACTATATGTATACTCTGTCTGTCTCTAGCCTCTCAGTCAATGTGTTGTGTAAATTTAAATGTAAGTCTAAATTGCCTATAACTAATCAAATCGCACTATGTCACTATATCACCAAAAATCCGCTATCTCAAAGTCAAACTCCTCTCACAAAAACCCACGAGGTCAAAATGCGTTTATTTCACTTTTATACAGATGTGCGATTGTGTGGTCTGTTCCCGACCGTTCCAATCAAACGCTGATTCGGCGGACCACACCTGATGAAACAATTAGTGAAACACTTCGAGGCTTCGTTTGGTCATAGTCACGTGACATGGGTGTTTCGAATCACGCTTCGGATCAGTGTTTCGACACATCTGCGCTTCGGGATCTCGCAAAGCTTCGGAACGACTGTTTCGCTTCAGCCATCCTTACCTAATGGTGAGAACCATTCAACTGAGCATAGTCTAAAAACTACTGTGAATATATTATATACAATAGATGTTGTTGGTTAGTTGGTTTTCACAGTAATAGTTCTGTCTAATATAAAGCCGAGGTTTCCTGATTCTGAACAGCTCTGACATGTTTTACTTTCGCTGAGGCTTCACCTGTTGTTTTTGCCCTTTAAGTCACTATTTGTTAAATAGTTTCAAACACGATTCTATCTGATTTTGTCGTATATATCTGCTATGGCTGTACTGTATCTGTTCAGACACATAAAAACGTGAAATGAAGTATAAACAAAACTAGGTTTTACTAAACGAAACTGAAGTCTGTTAGCTGGGCGAGATCGGGATTTCTTTCCTTGTTTGCTCAGCATTTTTAAACCACTTTTAACAAGGTTTTCATTTAATTGCATGACCATATGATAATATTTGAAGAACCAGGAAAGATAAATCAGTGTGCCAGCCCCAGCCTATTGATTGTGCTGAGACTGGTGTTTACTATGCTTTACAACTAAACATTTCAGACAGGTTTTAACTGTGTCTCTCTTCCTCCAAAGCAGAAATGAGTGACCATCTCCTCAACCCACTGACCGTCATCTGTGCGGGATCCTGCTTCGCCTTCTCTGGCCTGTTTTATAAACTATATTCAGATAAAAGACAAGAAGTACAGAAGCTGAAGGTACAGTAATGACTTCCACATCACTGAACTGAACTTCTATTTCATCTAGCATCATCATTGTGTCTTTAATCAAGGTGGATATGGGTCATTGGGTAATTAAGTGTACATTTCATGTCCAGCAATGATGATGATGATGGAACAAATTTCTTCAAAAAACATTTTATCAAAGAGAATAGAGTTTTTAGCTGTCTTTATGTCCTTTAAATGAGTTTTTGCAATATCCACATTGAGTCTTGAATTTAAAATAACAAATAAAAAAGTCAAATTTCAAGATTATCTGTATTAAACTTATAAAAATATATAAAATAGATTGAGTTCAAGCGGTCATCAAACGAAACCCCTCCTGAAAACTAAACTAACCCATGTGACCAGTGTCATGTGATCTCTTTCTCTTCTGTGGTGGGTGTTTTGAACACATTATGGTAAACTTCCTCTTCATTTATTTTTCTATATTGGATCTCTAATGACCTCTCGTTGAGGGGTGTATTAAGGGGTGCAATATTTTAATGACTTCAGTTAAAATAAATATTACAATGAGGTTAACCCAATCAAGAAAAATACAATTTGATTGGCCAGACATGTCAAAATGGTAAAAAATTGTTACCTATGTTACTTGTAAACCCATACATATGACTGTATTGTTGTAATATCAAAATGTTGTTGAATGATTATGGCTTGGCTGAAGTTGAATGTAAGTCACTTAAAATGAGCATAAATGGATTCAGCTCAATCCCAAATTAGAGGAGTTTAATGGGTGTGCAGTGAGTTTGACGTTTCCTCCACTTTCCAGGAGATCCCAAGCTTTCAAGCAGACCATCATCTGCTCAGGATTCTCAATGCATCGTCCAACAAGAGACTTCATTATGTTGCTGTAGAAGGTAAATAAACTGCTCAGTAACACCTGGTACTTTGAAAAGTCTTAATTGATGCATCTTTATTTTTCCTTCCATTGCAGGATTGGTGCAGGCCATCGGAGAGCCCATTTCCAGCCAGTACGTGCCCCGCTGTCATGGTGTCATCCAGAAGATAACCGTGCACGAGCATTGGAAATACTGGAACTCTGTGCTGAAAACATGGTAAAAACATGCTTCACTGCAAATCAAGTGGCTTGTTTAGGTGACAAGATTGTAAAAAGATGCCACTGAAGAATATCTTCCTTACTAACTTATCGTTTTATTTATTTATATATATATATATATATATATATTTGCATTGAAATGCAGTTTAAAATGTTTTTCTAATTGGAAATAATGCAGCATTTACTTTTGGCCCTCAGACTAACTATAGCTGTTCCTCATGAGCGCATTAGTGCATGCCTAAAATAACAATAACAGATGGTTTCAACAAAGCATTAATTAACAACAGAGTTCACATCAGGTCTGTCTTTAAAATTGAATCAGTCATTGTTAAAAATCTATTTTCCTATGTAGAGTTTAACTTCTGGAACCTGACTGTTGCGCTTTATACTCCTTTTAGCTAGTATTGACCAATCAGCATCCAGCACTAGAGCTACACTAACAGTCAAGAGGTTTCTGAACCGTTTCTGCTCACCAAGCCAGCATTTATTTGATCCAAAGTACAGAAAAAGCAGTAATATTGTTTAATATTTTTACCATTTAAAATAACTGCTTTCTATTTGAATATGCTTGAATAAACTTGGGAGTCAGTATAATTATTTTGTACTTTTTCTCTGTGAAGTAGAGGGGTGGGGCTATTCTTCTGAACTTTCTATTCATCAAAGAAACCTGAAAAACATTCTACTCGGCTCTCTTCAACATAATAATAATATTAATGTCTTCTGAGCAGCTAATCAGCATACTAGAATGATTTCTGAAGGAACACGACTGGAGTAATGATCCTGAAAAAATCAGTAGAACAGTTATTTAAAATAGTCAAAATATTACTGTTTTTGTTTTCCTTTGGATCAAATAATTGCAGGCTTGGTGAGCATTAGGGACTTCTTACAATCTAACCGTTCACAAACCTTTGACTGGTAGTGAAAACCAGTTATTATAAAGTAAAGCATGAAAAAAACCTCCACACAGGGTCTCCAAAATAGTGAACAAGCAGCAGACCACCAACACCGTGCCCTTCAGCTTGGTCCAGCCCGGCTCGTACACCAGCGAGGTGTCTGTGCGCGTGGAGTCTCCTCTGGAGGCGAGCGGTGATTACCTGGAGCAGGTGCACAAGCGGCTCAGACAGGCCAAAGAGGGGCTGATGGACGCAGTGGTGCGAGAGCTGAGCGGAGAGAAGCCTGTGGCCCTCGAGGAGCGAGAGGAGCTGCTGCGTGTGGGATCGCCCCTCACCGCATTCGGGGAGCTGGTTCTGGAGCAGGACAAGATCATGAGGCTACAGCCGCCCAAAGACGGCCGCAGCTACGTCCTGATCCCCAGCGATTACAAGAGCTTCATACAGCGGCACGAGAACAGCGCCAACATGTGGAGCGGCTTGACGGCGCTGTTCGGAATAACAGGGTTAGCGCTCATAGCTGGTTTCATCCACGGTGCAATTAACAAGGATAAAAAGAACTAGCTGACCGAGTCATTAGGAATAATCATGGGAATAAAACAGCTGTTTAATTTTGGCTATATTTCTCAAGCCTTGTACACTTTAAGGGATCCAAACTGTCTGTATATCTGTGTTTCCTTTTTTATGAATCCAAAATAATGTTAGGTCAGTTCTGCTTGACTGATTTACCAATATTAAAAGTCATTTATATCTCTTGGGTGTTCATGTCGACTTTAATTCTATTGTGGACTTTCAGTCATCAAGGTTCACAAAAAAAAAAACAATAAAAGATTATCTCCGAATGAATACACCAGACATAAGCAAGTAACTTCTATAACTCATCAAAGGGCCACAATAGGTCTTGCTTTACTTTCGCAAGTACTATGTTACTTACTTAGTACTAATACTATGTTTGCAGATATTTAGGAAACGTTCCGTTCTCTGAAAACAATGCGACAGGCAGCTGTTCTAATTTGAAATGTGTGTTCTGTGTCAGAACATCTGTTTTTGTTTTGGTCTGTGTGACTCCGCCCACTGCCACTTTAACCAATAGTATTTGACAGCTAGGGTTGCCAGTTGGAAACTGCAAACAGACCGACTCACAGATTTCAGATCCTAGCAAACATAAAAAGTCTCTGCATCCATTTAATAAGTTCCATGGTCAAAGGAATACTAAATCAACTCCTCTCTAGTGTAAGGCTCATTGCCGTTCATTGTCAACCGCACTCGTTCCTATAGTCCTCAATCTGGCAACCCTCGTGAGCTTTGTCTGAATTTGGACTGCAGTTCTCATTTCAACCACTAGCTTTCAATTTAACATACAGCACCCTTTAAATCTATTTTTTTGGTTTGAACAACTGAAGCATTACAACCACACAGAAATCAAGAAAAGAAAGAAAGAAAAACTGAATAAATATCCATTGCCACATTATACAGGTTGCCATTTGTCAGGAATGAAACCTTTCTTCCACAAACATACCAAGATGTGTTTTCTTTTTCATTTTTTGTAAAGTGTATAAATGACTGTCAAACATGATGGTTTCTGTTCATTCATCTCCTTCTGAAGACTCCCCAGCCTCCTCTAGCCATTGGATGAACTTCAAGAGCTGTAGAAAGACGAGACATAGTTAACATAGTCCTCTTTCACACAGATCTCAGTGCATTCCCAGAAAACTTGTTCTGCCGTCGTGTGATTTTAACAAGTCATGCTGCTTACACAGATTTCCCATGTTCTGTGCTTTCATTCACACACACCACTGACAGCACTGTAAAGACAGCTTGTAATTTGACAGCAATGATTGTAATAGTGTAAAATTAGCTACAGGCTTTTAAAGCTTAGAGTCGCACCCCTTGATTCCTGCGGAGCTGCTGGCTCTTGTCTGCGCTGGAGCTCTGTTTGAACCAGTGCATGATGCCTTCCTCCTCCAAGATCTCCAGCTGGTACATGCTCATCAGCACCTGAGGTGGACCCACATCACACACAATCAGCAAGAGAACCTGTGCTATGGTTCACTACAGAAACAGAGAAGCCTCACTTTGACCGAAGCTGCCCAATGAGCTTCACGCTCAAGGAAAACCTCCTCCATGGAAGCAAGACAGTCCAGCTGGTCTTGAGGTCTCTTCACATAGTTCTTGAAGACTGGTGCCCACTTCTTCAACAACTGGGAGGAAAAACACAGACTGTTAACAGTGTCTTCTGCTGAAGTCAAATCTTCTTTAATTCTATACAGACGGTCAAAGTAGCTGTAAAACAGGGAGAGTTCCCCCAAAATCGTCAATTTTTTCACCCTCAGGCTGTTGAGCACAAAAGAAGATATTCTGAAAAATGTTGGTAACCAAACGCTAGTCTCGATTGACTTCCATAGTAGGGAAAATTAAAAACTAATAGAAATCAATAGAGACCAGCAATTGTTAGGATACCAGCATTCTTCAAAATATCTTATTTTTATGTTAAACGGAAAAAAGAAATTCATACAGGTTTGGAACAACACTTGCACGGTCAAGTGAACGATGGCAGAATTACATTTTTGGGTGAACTATCCTTTTAAGAGATTCACTTAAAACATTGTTTTCTCTTACAAGATGTAAAAAAATTATAATACACATGTTTATAAAAGGTTATTGGTCTGATAAATGGTATAATGCTGAAAAAGACAGGTCAGGTCCAGCGGTCACACTCACAGGAAGCAGGTATGATGAATACTGAGCTGTGCTCATCTGAGCTCCATGCTGCTGGAAAGGAAACTCCAGCACAACTCGAATCAAGATCTGCATAACCTCCTGCAGAGAAATGTTGTAGGCGTACCTGAGAAGAGACGATGGCATTTACCTTACAATACAAGTAGTGTGACTTTTGTGTGCCATGAACATTTTGTGTGAGGAACAGATAGAAAGAGTGCCTCCATTTACTTCAAGTCTTTGCTTCAAACTTCAAAATCTCATTCATAATTAATAAAACTCAAATCAGCACACTGACACCTTTGCAAAAACAATGACCTTTGGCCATCAAAATCCATGCAACATTCGGTCTGTTGGCATCTGAAAAACCAGAATAAAGTTCACATTCATATTAGACATGCTCCTCCGATCCGCCTTCTTTGCCTCCGATACCGATCCGATACCAGTGAAGTCCCCCCCCCCCCCCCCCCCATTTAATAAATTCCGCCCAAATAAATTTAGAATTTATCTCTCGTGTGTGGAACGGTTAATAATCATTCTTTCACAATCTACTAGATACAGACTTCATGATAAAAATAAATAAATAAATACACAAAAATATAGGCCGATGCATATTCATAATCCATGACAAAAAAAATCATCATAAACTAGGTTAGTGGTTGATTTGGCAGCAAAAGTTACTCTAGAAAAATCAGTGCACAATAATTTAAGAAATCCAAACATTTAGTAAAAAACGTATTTTGTGGGGAACAAATAAAAGTGTTGCACTAAATATGGTAAAAATGCTATTTGTATTATAAAATGTATTTATATGCAAGAATATACTATAAAATTAAAATACATTTCTTTTAAATGTAAAGCATACTTTTTTATAGTGCAGCAACATATGATAGATAAGACAGGACAAAACAAATACAGTGCAGCACGAAGCGTTTACAATGTGCACATCCGGTGTGCAGAATGATGCGCTTGAAGCAACACGGCGTCACAGACAAACGTTCAGGAAAGGTAACGTTAATCACCTCAGACAATGCACAAATAAAAATCATTTTATATGTTTTTACCATTTGGACCATTGGAATCGCTAGACAAGGGCTTAATGAACTAATTTTTGTTAAAAAGTATAGATATTTGGTACAGAAAAGAAGAACTGCAGAATATACGGTCATACAAATAATTTTTATATTACTTAAAAAAAAAAAAAAAAAAAGTGTCAATCAATGGTTGCAGTCAGTAGGCTCATTTCTAATGAAGAGAACAATTTATATGACACATTTTAATGTAGACGTTTAATCATATGTAAACATTGTTATTTTGTCTTATAACTAGCCCTCTCACAAAGTTTTGCTCACTCAGTGTATTTTTTATTTTACAGTGGGGTAATGTTGCAGTCGCACGAGATTACTTGATTTCAAACTTTGAATTGAATAAAAAAAATGACAAGTAAGCAGTCAGTAATAAAATAACAACAAATAAAGAAATCACGAATGATAGCACAAATAAAAAATAACGATAGACCTACATATGAAATAAACTGCTTTTTAGTTTTTCATGTTTTAGTTTTATATAATTTCAGTCACATGCTTGAGGCATTCGGCCAATCACAATGCACCGGACAGCTGGCCAATCAGAGCACACCTCGCTTTTCAAAACAATGAGCTTTGTAAAGATCTACACGTTACAGAAGGCGGGGCATAGAGGAGAAACAATAATGTAACGATGTTTCTTGAACCTTAAACGTACAGTATGGGATTTTTGGCCAACAGGGGTCACTCAATCAAAATAATAACATAAGACGTACTTTAGTCGGGAAAGAGCGTAGGCTCATGGGAGTTGTTGTTCATTGGAACATGCGCTCTGTCGCTCCCCACATTCCTCACTCATTTTAACCGAGGCCGGCGACACACTGGATGCGTGGCGTGTCAGTTTTTAATTCGGCTCCCATGTTAATAGGTTAGAGCTTGCAGACTGCCTGCGTGAGACTCGCGTCTCAGGCGCGGCTCGAGGCGCGCGGAAAACGCATGCATGCTAGAAATAGAACCGACGCCTAGTTGGAAGCGTTTCCAGGCAAAATATAATAGGAAAATATGTTTATATGTAATTTTGTACACAAATACATATTAATTCATGACATTTTGATGTTTGAAAGTCTATAGGTTGACATAAATTCAGATATAAATGTAATTTAAAAAATAAATAATTAACGATTTTCAAATATTGCACCTGTCAAACAGTCTATTTTGCCGTCAATACTGTTGACGGTGTCCTTTATCAGTAGGCTTTATATTTATGTTCAACATGAAGTATAGATATTGTTGTCATGAAGACAAGATCCTGGTCTGTCGGCGGTCTCCCTCTATGTCACCTACAGCAGCAGCAGCGCGCCACGCTTCTGGCACGCAGCAGAGACGCCACGCAGCCAGTGTGTCACCGGCCTTAGTATTTTGACAATCACGTATTTTCGAACGGAGAGATATATGAATTATCAGACCCCTATCAAATCAATATTCCATCTAGCTAGTAGTAATATATGTTAAAAAACACAACGTTTATACTATGATACCGAACAAGATAGTGAACTGCATTTGAAGCTACTTTATCCAGCTAGATATAGAACACATGTAGATTTACATTATACTCTACATGAGAGCTAGTCCGTCTGCGTTTTACACAAGACATCATCGTTTCACAAAATATATGGATAGATATAGTTAGCTGAATGGATGCATACCTGTTTATTAGAATGCAAGCATCTCTCTGTAGTTTCAGCTTGTCACGAAGCTCTCTCTATCTTGGAAATGCAACTCCAATATTTACCCGTGTCTTGTTGCTTCTCTTGTCCCAAAACCTTCTCGGGTCATTTATTTCACCCGTACGTTTGCGCTTCACAGAACGTGCAGGCAAAGCATAATCATGATCCATAACTAAGTTATTGATTGATGTATGAATACGAATATAAACAATATAAATAGAAAATATAATAGTCTCGATCAAGGCTAGCTACTACTTTTTCTTCTTAGTCTCGTCTTTGCTTCTGTTCACCTTTGTATTTGGCGGTTCCGCAGGAAGTTAGATAAACTAGAGGGGTCAAAGTTTATATGACGCCATAGACGGGAGACAAAACGGAAATAAAGAAACGTGCCGTGTCTTCTAATTAAACTATAATTTTCTCCGGATTTGAAAGTTCGTGGAAACTGCCGGGCTAATGTAAGTACACAACTAAAATATATATATAACATAGATATAGTGATATCTGCTATTTTTAAAGCAGAAAAATTACATATTGCGCCTTTAAACCGCATAAACACATTGCACCAAATACACCAAATAATGTTCTTTTTAGCAGCATCACATGACCCCTTTAACACTGCCACATACATTACCACGCTAAACACTTGATGAGCGAACTGTGCATGCAATTCTAACTTACTTGAGTGAGTTGATCTCAAGAACCAGATTGTCACAGCTTATGTTCTCATCCAGCCCTCTCTGTAACGTACCATGAACCTCGTTCTGAAACACTGAGGCGAAAGAACAGTGAGTGTGAAACTGTGCTGTTAGAAAGGGTGAACAGAGCTCTGATCAATAGCTATGTAACATACATGGTGTCAACTCTTTTACACTTCTCACCTTTGACATCATCCAGTTCAGGTGATGCTGGGTGGCTTCCCAAGTCATGTGACCCCTCACTCACCTCACTTTCACTGTCACTCTCTGGGTCGGGATTCAACGCCAGGCCTGGAAACATGAGATCATCAGCAATGCCTGTTTACTTAACCATCTCATTTAAAAAAAAACTGTATACACCTCTCCCATTCCCTGGTCAGCTATGATCCGGTGAAACTTGACCTTATGTAGCCCCGCCCCTTTTCAGCAAAAATAATATATAATATTAAGAATATAATATCTTCATCAAAACAAAACGTTCATTTTACTTGTATAAACTATCACTTTTAGTCTTCAATGTTTCATCAATAGGTGCACGCAGAATGAGATGTGGACTTCTTCAAATGTAAATTATTTGGTCTTTGTAATTTTGTTCTTACCCCTTTGGGCTGTAGTTCATTAGCTATGGTTTATTTATTGCATATTACACCTTTTGTCTGTTTATAGTGTCTTTGTGCATGCACAGTTACGTTTACAAGAAATTAAATCATATGATTGTATGTGTATAAATGTATTTTACACAAGTAAAATAAGACTAATTTAACTGATGGATGCAACAAAATCTGCATAATTCCACATGTAAAGCCACAGTTCACTTCCAGTTATTTAAAATAAAAAATCTAAATAAATAAACGAATACTTTTTACCATACTTAAAAGCATTGATTATTTTTTTGGGGGGGGGGGGGGGGGGGGGGCTGCATTTTTATGCAGCATTCTGGGTCAAAACTACAACAAGGGGTTAAATTCATAATGTCACCAAAGTCACTTAATAGTTTACTGTGAGGAACTGACTGAACTTTTAAGTCCGTTTAAGTCTATTGGATGTGAGTTATAGATCAGACCAGTTTAGCAACTATTTAAAACCCTTTGTGAAGAAAAGAGTGCTTCAAGTTTGGAACAAGGTCATCCTTGAAGACAATATTTTGAGTATAACTTGAATGGAAGACATCTCACCCCAAATGCATTCAGCAAGCTCATCTTCCTCTGTGTCATCAAGACTGCTGGTCTTCCATCTGTATCCTTTACCCTCTGAACCAACCTCTGCAGGGTTAAACACTGACAACACAATCAAAAAATAAATAAAATTAACCTTTGCCCATGCATGTTAAATGTTCATCATCATCATCTTTTTTTTTCTATAAGATCACAATTTATTTTAATGCATCCTTGTTACACAAGTACATACCGAGTAATATTAAGCTACATGTACTTACTATGGATTTAGCATTACTTAACTGAATCGCTTGCTACTTTATTAAATACATGTATCATGTAACAAGGACCCATTTAAATAGCGTTTCCAAATATAATCCCAACAGATTTTCAAGACAATTTAAATCAATGTCAGTGTGAATGGCACAATCACATGTTGTCCACATAAGAAAATGAGATCAACCTTTCTGTTTGGTTTTGTCTTTACTGAAGCCAACGTCGTCATCGCTCAAGAACTCATCCTCATCTTCATCCTCCTCTTCATCTGGATGGTGCATGGACAGAACTGTGCCTTCCTGAAGAGTAATATCTGGACCCACCACAACCTGCATATCAACATTTCTTTAGAAAACAAGGAAACTAACCAGTGATTTGGACACACAGTGAAGTATATTTAATGTAAAAAACTTCTCATATTAAGCCTCTTTTTTGATTATCAATATAGGGACCAAATTAGGGCTGGGCGATATATCGAATATTAGCGATAATATCGGAATAATTTTGATGACGATGTACAATTTGAATATATCGGGAATATCGAATATTTCAAATTCAAGCATACTTTCCCAAAAGAACGCGCCGAATGTCCAAAAAAGGAACCCTATAACTGCTGACTGCTCTACGCCCCTCTACTACGAGAGCTGTAATGATAGCGGTTGCCAGATAACAAGAGTTTAAATCTCCGAATCAGAGCTCCACTGTTACAAGGATACATTTTCTGCCCAGTGTTTGCTTATTTTAAGCAATCTGGCAACCATGCGCACGTGCTCACTCCTCATTGCGGAAGAGCCGCTGATGATAATCTGAAAGCACTAACAAGCTGGAATTGAGCGATCTAATGAAAGCGTCGTTCAGCCGGTCTGTGTTCTGTCGTGAGATCTCAACTGTATTGTTTGCGTTTGTGATCGCAAAATAAATGCACTTACTCGACCGCTGATGTTTGAATAGAGAAACATAGGCTATGGCCATTTGGAATTACTATTGGGGAATTTCACTGATATGTTTACCAGTTTCCATAATATAGACAGAGAAAATGCAAAAGTCTTTGGTATTCATTTATATATATTTATATATTTTGACAGTTGACAGACTTGTGTTCTTAGCTTAAAAACTTGTTAAAAAAATAAAATAAAATACTTCTCCCAGTTGCATAGTTTAAATTGTGAATTGCATGCACTAAAAAGTTGACAGAATGCACTTTCTGTAACTGTTACTTAATTTGCACTGCTTCAGTTACATATAGGCCTACATGTATTCATTTAATAAAAAGCAGTAAGTGATCTCTTGGTCTAGATTTTTTAACTGCTTAAATTAGCCGTTTAATCTAAATGTTTTTTTTTTTTTTTTTTTTAATGGGCAAAAGAAAATCATGTTTTATTTTTTATTTACATATCGAGATATATATCGAATATCGTAAAAAATTTGACAATATCGAGATATAATTTTTTTTTTTATATCGCCCAGCCCTAGACCAAATAATCAATTAAATATATTTGGACACATTTAAGTTTATTTGGCTGTAGTAAAAGCTATTTTATATTATATTAACATAATCACAAATTATATTTTATATTTGAATATATACATTTTAAAATGCATTGTATATTTAGTTTATATATTATATAAAACAAAGACAACAAAAAGTAAGTTATTTACTAGAGGTTCTGAGAAAATGTTAAATGCTTTTCATAAAATTGGAATCAGCATTTCTGAACAAATCTCTTGAATGCATTTTTAACGGTCACTCATAATTGATGCAATCATTTACTGCAGCATCAAGTTACTCTGATTTCAAATAACGATTGTTCTTGTCTGTAATTCGAGGCTGTGTTGTGGCGTCTTACGTTGTAGGCGAGCACACACTGCTCGTTCAAAACGACTCCGTGTTTCACCTCCACATTATCACAGATCACCGACTGCTTGACCTTCACGTCGTTGGCTATGTGGGCTCTGTTCCATATGTAAGCTCGATCCAGAGTCACATTGTCTCCTAAGTAGACAAAACAACAGATTTTCACACGGTCACAGTATTTTTAATGATGGCAACATATAAGGAGTTTTAGAAAGCATGGATTGTGTGATTGGACCATTGCTTTCATTTTTTCTGTGTAATTAGCAGTTAGATAATTACATATTGAGTAAAAATGTATAGTTTAATTGGCATTATCTACAATTTTTTTCTGCTATTTTAACATGATACGCATTTGATTGCCAAGCCCTACAATATAAGGAACCGAAACAAAATAATTTCATATGAAGACCATACCGATGACACAGTTTGCTCCGATCACAGTGTTTGATATGGTGCAGTTCGCTCCGATCACTGTATTTCGGCCAATAAGCACATTTTCCTCCATCTGGCTGCCGTGACCCAGACTGACCCCTGGCTCTCGGTACACATTATGTCGAGAGTGAGTACAGCTCTGGCCTTCCTGGTCTGTGAAGTTGGCCTCGGGTGTGATGGGATAGATCCAGCGGCGGATCATGTCTGACGAGACGGTGTCGTACATGAGGAGGTTCGACACTCGAGCCCCATATCCATCTTTAGTGACATGCAGATGGATCTGGTTTCCCAGGATCTAGTGAAAAAACCCTGTGTTAGATAATAAACGAACTCATAAATGAGCAAATCACTCGATTCTGTGTCTCCTACCTCTTCATTCACCAGAAGCCCACGGACAAAGTCATTTCTCGTCTGGTAGTCAAAGTTGTCTGTGAAAAGCTCAGCAACCTACAATAAACAACATTCACTTTTATGGAGCAATGGGTTTATAATTTAAACAAACATGCACAACTGTAAAACAAATGAACGCTCACCTGTGGAGAACAGATGCTAATATGACAATCCAGAAGATCAAACCTAATCTCAAACTCATCACTTCCACTATGGAAAATATTCTGTGTGGGGAAAAGGAGGAACAATTATAAGCACTAAACTCATTAATACAATTTCTATCTGCTTTGTTTAGCTGTCTGGAATTTGTTTTTTTACATTATGGTCTTATCTGATGTGCCGTCTGATTTGCAATAACCTTCATTTAAATAATAAACTTCACTGATCATTAAGATTAAGTATTACTAGAGGACTAATGATACTAGTTCTCCAAGCAAACAGGAAACTTCAGAAGATTCAACCACAATGTTAATAAGTGTGCACTGATCAATGTTTGTAACATTGATAATAATAGAAATGTTTCTTTAAAACCAAAGCAGCATCTTAGATTGATTTCTGAAGGGTCATGTGACACTGAAGACTGTAATGATGCGTAATATTCAGCTTTGATCACAGGAAAAATAACAGTATTTTAAAATATTGTAAAGTAGTTATTTTAAATAGTAAACTATTTGACTATATGTGACCCTGGAGCACAGCAGTCTTGAGTCTCTGGGGTACATTTGTAGCAATAGCCAAAAAAAAAAAAACATTGTATAGGTCAAAATTATAGATTTATCTTTTATGCCAAAAATCATTAGGACATTAAGTAAAGATCATATTCCTTGAAGATATTTTGTACATTTCCAACCGTATATATATATTAAAACAATTTTTTTTAATAGTAATATGCATGGCTAAGAATTCATTCAGACAACTTTAAAGATGATTTTCTCAATATTTAGATTTTTTTTTTTTGCTCCCTCAGATTCCAGATTTTCAAATAGTTGTATCCGACCCAAATATTGTCCTCATAACAAACCACACATCAATGGAAAGCGGATTTATTCAGCGTTCAGATGATGTATACATCTCTCAATTTCGAAACAATGACACTTAAGACGCTCCAGGGTCACATATTACAATTTTTACTGTATTTCTGATCAAATAAATGCATCCTTGGTGAGCAGAAGAGACGTCTTTTAGAAACATAAACCCCTGTATAAATAACAGACTTCTGAATAGTAGTGTGCAAGTGGATCAAAACCTTTCATCAAACCAAAATGCGTTCTTGTATGAACTTTTATGATCCACTTCAAATGCTGACTAAACATAAACACACTAAAACCAAAATTAAGCCAGATGAGCTTGTGAGGGCAAAGCCTGCACTGCTTAAAACTGGACTGATGATAAACATAACCCAAAGGTTTTGTTAATGCATGTCATACTGAGATTTACTGTACATTTGATGACACTTTTTGCATCATCAGTATGAGATTTGTTTATGAAATTGGCAAACTGATATCAATCGTTACTCGATTGATCAGAGCTCTCCTAATCATTAGTAAAACCCCTCACCATGGGGAAGTGGAGTCTCTTTAAGGCCTGTGCTCTCTGGTAATGAAGAATGCGCTTGCTCTTGCCATCTATAGCGACTATGATGTCGTCGTCTTCACAGCGAATCTTGTGACCGGGAGGAGACTCTTTGAAGATCATGGTCATCACCGAAACGTTCTTATCCATTTTGCGCCGCTGTCTGTCAGGGAAGTGAAAATTGTATTAATGGTATATTATATTATACAGACAGTGTGTGTGGAGGAGAGACTCTCACTTGTGTTCCTGTAAAGCCTGGGAAACATCGATATTGGACACCACGTCCCCATACACCAGCAGAAAGTCCGAGCGGATGAGAGCTTTGGCGTCAACATCCCTCAACACATCTCCGAGGGAGCGGTACAGGTCAGAGGTGATCACGTGCACCACGTTTGGAGATGTGGGGCGACACCATTTGGACTTCCTGTGAAGTAAGACGACAAATACTAAGTGATCAGAGTCCCGGGCATTCAACAGCATCATTAAAACCTTCACAGCGTCTCACTGTAAGTGTTCCTTTATTTTGCTGGACATCCAGCAGCAGAAGACGAACGTCTCTTGCACTCCAGTAGAGGTCAGGAACTCTAACGTGTAGTCAATCATGGAGACATTAGCCAGAGGAAGAAGAGCCTGGGGGGCAACAACAGTGAAAGGTACTCTATTAATAGCCTATAACACTGTGTTGAAGAGGTAACGAGTAAAACTCTTAGTTTAGAAAAACAGTGTATGAACCAGCGTACAGTTCTCTTTTGAGTCTTCTTGTGCTTTAATGGACAAATAAAGACAAATTATGTCAAAATAATTTTGCATTAGGACTTGTGTCTTGCAATTGGCTGTCATTAATGCTAGCAATACAACACAAGACTGAATAACTTAATAGTTTTTAAAAGGATTACACTACATTTCATTTGTACAGTGAGAACTACGCAGTGTTTTATCTGATTATTCAACTTCTGGAACTCAATAGTAATGTTAGATCTACCTGAAAAATTTAAATCACTGTTTATTTAATTTGTATCTTTGCGGTTTTGCATTTCTTTTCATGTTATTGCTTGTAGTTTGTGCATGTTATTATTTTATTACTGGTTGTTCATTTATCTTTAGTAATTCCTGAATTTGATATTAGTTAGCAGGTTTTGCTGTGGTATCAAAATGGGTCAAAATAAAGACCAGTGCTTTTGATTCCATTTATTATATTGTGTCAAGGCTAGTGAAAATGTTGGAACTTGTTTTTATAATTTTTTCCCATGCAGATGCACAAATTAACATCGGATTACTTGTTTTAAAATAAAGCTATGCAAGTCATCTGGTGAAAATTACTGTGCATTTTGATATTCCAGACAAACAAAACACTGCAATGCCTTTTTTCCCCCCAATTTAGTGTAGTTCATAGCTCAAGTTATTTTAAAAGTACTGATACCATTTGTCCAAAAAAAGGTAGAATAAAATAGCATTAGATACCTATAAATGGTACACAAAGGTACTTTTCAGGACACTGTAGTAAAACTAAGCAGAAAGCAGGGGAAAGTTATGTACAACAAAATAAATGTCTTTCTGGTTAATAACATCCTCCTTACTCTTAATAAATTATATATAGATGACTCAAAATACTTTAAAGTGAAACTCAGGTTGTCACCATGACTATCTTTCTTATATAACATCTCATATGTTATATAAAAAATGCTATTTGTAAGCATATTGATCGAAAAAATTATAAATAAATACCGAACCTACTGTATTGTTGTTAGCATGTTTGCAAATGACAAATATGACACATTTTAGTTCAAATACAGACAAATGAACAAAAAGAGCATCCACAGCATCACGTCCAGAACTCATGATGGATCTGAAGCGGTGTTTAGTCCAGTGTTGCGGTGAGAGTGTGTTTGGATCCAGAGGCACACATGTGCTCGCGCTGGTTTTCACTATGAAGTGTGTGTTTAGTTCAGTATTGTGATGTTGAGCTCGCTTACTCACCCGAGGCTGGTCTTTGCTGATGGGGAAGAACCTGCGGTTGAAGCTGTCTGCGACGAGAACGGCCTGCAGCGGCTGCTCCTCATCATCCTTCTCCGGCTTTCGGGCTCGACTCTGTTTCGCTGCTCTGCCTGCCATGTTCCTCCTCGACTCGACAACAGTGTGTCAGAAACACAACACAACGGAAGTACGAGTGAAGCGTGAAACCCGGTTTGGTGACCCGGATGTTATCTCTAATTCGAACATGAATTTTCCAGTTTTAACTCTGAACTACATAACGTCCGTTTAGTGTCTATTACAGTTTTTCCAGTGTCATTAATTATTTAGAAATTGTCATTCGAGCTGCCGCTGGACAGCAGCGAAAACGGCGCTGTCAAGTGACACCTGTTACTTTTCTCAGCGATGGATCAAGATGGACCAATCACAAGCCGCGTCTCATTTCGAAAGCCGCGCCCTTTTCAGAGTTTATGGCCGTCAGCAAACAAACGTGTGGTAGGTATTTCCCGCCACCTACTGTAACGGAGTATGGATCATCATCGTTATTATTTAATTTGTAATGGAGTAATGTCCTTTTTATTTGCCTCTTTGCACTTTTAGATAATGGCAATACTTTTATAGAAATATCAAACTACTTTGACTAAATGACTAAAGAGTTCATTGTTACAGTACAAGGGCCAAGTCTTGATGACATTTCCTCAAAGTGTGTCCTCACATTAGCATCTAAGTGTTTGTGAACATTGGTTTCAGAATGTACAGGTTCATTAGCACACACACACACACACACACACACACACACACACACACACACACACACACAAAACCTTGACTAACTTTTAGCAATCTATCAGAAGCTACAGAAAATCAATAATGACAAAAACAAAAGTTAAGCAAGTTCAGGTAAAAAAACAACAACAACACTATTTGAAGTCTGTATGTATATAATACAGATTTTCATACGTTGCATTACATAATACCAAAGTTAAAGTGCATTCTAATAGTTGCAGATTTGCTGTTACATCTACAGTTGGTTGTTTGTCATATTTTCCAATTCATTATACTTTTACTAAATCATGGAAATAAACATAAGTATTATATATATATTCATGATACCATAATACAGTGCATTTTAGGGTGCATTGGAAAGCATAATTAGTGCAGTAAATGCATCATATATAAAGACTTCAAGTGAAGTGCTACTGAATTTTCATTCAGGTTTCTACATTACAAAGAAAAGCATTCGTAAATCACCGCACCACTGGATTTTCACAACATATGTAAACTTCTGAAAATGTCATGATGATCAACCATTAATATTTGAAAAAATACATCATCTCATCTCTAGTCAAGACTTGGATAATAGTGTTTTAGGTCAATAATAATGATAGGCCAAACATTATTAAATGAGGTGAAACACACACAGAGGACAGTCTTCGGTGATAGATAAAGATATGTTTATTGACACATATCCATCAGTGCGGCCTCCAATGCAATTTATCATGCAATGCATCCATGACAAAACAGATCATAGTTCCAGTGCTTATTTTTTGCATGTAAAAACCATGTCAGATTACTGATGAGGTATTCATCATCTCGTTTCAATTGAATATGTACACTGAATGAAATCTATTTTAAGGTGGGGATGTTAACGGTTCTGTTTTAACGATTATGAAAATAGCAGGACATGTTGCCTTCATCATGGCGCTTCATGCAGAACTTCTGAACTTTGGTTGACGACATTTAAGACATGCAATAGATGGTCCGCTCTGGCTGAAAACCATTTGGGTTTCGATAAAAAAAGAAAAGAAATGAAAAGAAGTCACACTGTAATAGACATGTTGGTTTTCAAAGTATCATAATAGTAAAGATTTGTTGGAGAGAAACAGATATGGCAGTAAAATTGTTATCCAAAAGGCACTAGGTGAGCCGAACGCTACAGCTGTTTTAGTCTTCTACAAATAAATTACAATTCAAACAGTGCAGTTATATTTGTTAACTTAATGTTTTCCTTTTTGGAACAGTTATCTATGAATCAAATGTAAGGCAACAATACAAAAAAAAAAAAGATAAACAAAAGAATAATACAGAAACAATGTACCCAATGAACACACACAGAGACACAACTTTAAACAATGGTTTCTATGACATTTCATGTCTCCTGACAGCGTTATGATGATATCCTATGGCTTGGAGACTCCAAAACAAAGTATAATGATAAAGACAATTCTGATAATATTATGCATAGACTGTAATTATTCTGCATCTCAAAATCTCCCCCCGAAAACTCACAGTGCCCAATCTTTTGCCCCAAACCCAATTCATTTTCCATTTAGACTTTGAGAGATTGAATAAGGCAACCAGAGTCCATCAGAAGGCGGCATCGAAGTGGATTTAAGTAGAAATAGTTTGCAAACTAAAAATATTGTCCCAAAGACCCTTTTATGGTTAGTTCACCAAATTTCCCCTTTTACCATGGTGTCAAGCTAAAGTGCCTTTCCCAGAATCCAAACAGAAAGACGCGGGCATGAGAACAGCTTATAGTTTCCTTCCCAAGATGTGAAAAGATGCTTTCCTCTGGACAGCAGGAGGTTAAACTGAATCGGAGGATCCCAGTGTTACGGGGAGAGGAAAGATGATGCCAACAAATGTCCATGATGCTTTATGATTGCTAAATCCTGAACTTCTGCAACAATTACACTCTGTTTTTGTTTTACATTTATTCACTTGTGAAATGCAACATTAAAGGGTTAATTCCAAGGTTGTGACAGATTTTTCTAAAGAGGTTTTTGGAGAGGAAACTACAAAATCCCAATTCGGTTCAGATGGTTAGCTGGAAGAAAGAAGAAAAAGAAGAGGTCCAGTATTTGTAAGAAAGTTTAGGTTATTGATCATATTCTTACTTCGGGGTTCATGTTAAACAGAAAATCATAAATCATGAAATATGATTCACATCTCAACTTGTGTGGTCATGTGAGTGAATCTAACAAAAGCTCGTCCAGCTCACATTTAACTAAACAAACATGACAACAACAAGCAGTAATGATTAAAACTTATATTTTACATAAAGGAAATGAAGCCTTTAGGACTATTAAGATATAGTAATGCACGATGACATTTTCATGACAATTAAGGAGATATTGCCTTAGCACAACAAGGTTAATATATGCATTTTTAAATGATGGCAGAGCCTCAACATTCAATTTGTCATTTGAAGTGAATGATAGTTTAGGGATCTCTCATCGTTCGCTTTCTGTAGCCTGTAAATCTTTTATTTTTAGTACTTCTATGAAAGACCAATGGACACATACACGGCAGAGTTTAAGGAGAAACAATGGCATTTAACAGTAAAGACATATTTAAATAGGTTCAAAACATCCGGTTGTTCGCAATATGTAGGCAAACATTTTATCTCTTACAGTAAGGATAAAGCACATACATTTATTTTTCATAACTATTATTTTATTTCATTTTTCAGTAACTTTATCATTTAGTTTTAGTTTTCCACTTTATTGTTTTTATATGTTTTTGATCAATCTTTTTCGTCTTGGTTTACCAAAATAACCTTGTACCAAAAAATGCCTGAAGTTACTTAATAAAAGTTCATTTTTCATAGAATATCACCTGGGCACAATATAACTGCTGGTTACTTTATATACTGTAGAACTAACGCAATTAAAACCTTGCACTTTTTCACTCATTTGAACACGGTTCTGGTATTTAAAAGAAGTGAGATACAGAAACGGCTGTATTGATACTGAATATAGATGATATAGATGATGATCAATAATGTCACAAAGTTCCTGTGGCTCAGTGGTAGAGCATTGTGTTAGCAGCACAAACGGTCGTAGGTTCATTTCCCAGGGAACACAGATAATGGTAAAAACTATATATATATATATATATATAGCCTGAATGCACGCTTTGGATAAAATCGTCTGCAAATGCATAAATGTAAAATGTAATAAAAAGCAAACAATCCTGAAAATAAGCTTCATTTTCTTCATGCAAAATTTAATCACATCCTTCCTTTGTCAGGTTTCATGTGATTCATGTTTTGTTACCATCATAGAAAGATGGGGGTAAAAGAAAAAAAATGTACTCAAAGATTTGTCCTTTTGCATTATTCTAATGCAACAAGTCAAATCTTTTGCATTTCCCTGTTAGAATTAGGGCCAGATTTACTAACAGCTTGCACCAGTGCAAACTCTCTTTTGAAAAAATGTACTAAAGAGACACAGTGGAAAATAAGCAAAGATAATGTGTGGACAATTATTTCTGTGGCTGACTTTACTGCTTATGCAACTTAAGGAGTTTCCTGTTAAGACACATAATTTAAAGTATTTAAATAAATCATGCAACGTGATACTGATTTACTGAGGCTTGTTGTAGTCAGTTTACTGGTATCTGCACCATCATATGACACCCCAAAAAAGCATGTTGTAACCCATTCTGTGCTTAACATTGCTACAATAGTTGCTGATATGCGCTGGTCACTATAGAAATGATCTGGCAGCATATTTAATTTGTGCATTTTCAGTAGATCAGCAAAACTTTCCACTCCTATAGCTGCTCTTATGGGATCGCGTTCTCACGTTAATTTGCTGTTTAATAAATCTGGCCCATAAAGTGTTACTTTTGCCAACATAAGTACAAATAAGATGGCTTTTAAGCATTTGTGACCCTGGACCACAAAGATAAATTTTTTTAAAATTGAGATTTATACACCTGAATAAATCAGCTTTCCATTGATGTCTGGTTTGAGATACATCTATTTGAAAATCTGAAATTTGAGGGTGCAAAACATGTAAATATTGAGAAAATCACCTTTAAAGTTGTCCAAATAAAGTTCTTAGCAATGCATATTACTAATCAAAAATGTAAGTAAGTTATATTATATATTTACGGTAGGAATTAAGAAAAAAAATCTTAATGTTGATTTTTATTTAATATCCTGGGATACTGATTACAATTTTTGGCATAAAAGAGAAATCTATACATGTGACCCATATAATGAATTGTTGGCTAATGCTACAAATATAACGGTGCTACTTGAGACTGGTTTTGTGCTCCAGGGTCACATCTGTACTGAATGCTGCTTCATTAGCAGGAGGACGCTCAAGAGTGGGGTTTCTAGCAGAATCTTAAAAGAAAGCGAAATGTGAAGTTTTCAAGCCAAGCCTGTAGAGAGCCTCAGTCCAGCTACAGGAAATTCCCTTTTAATTGCCCAGAATTGGTTAAGTTTGTAAAGGAAAGGATCAGGTAATCTGGTAAACAAAAACCCAGAGTAAACAGAGAAGCACACCCCTTCAAAGACCACGTCACCACAGTTAAGCTCAACCGTAAAAACACGGGGTAGTGGACTACACCGTTAGAAATCTAAGGTGTGGAGAGGCTGCGTGATGCTGTCAGCATGTGCTGGATGTTGTGTCTGCCGCTTGGAGAAAGGACTGCGCCCTGCTATGAGACAACAGCAAACAAACAGCCCGTCACGAGACCACCCTGCCTCTACAGCCACCAACTTATGGCCTTCAGCGTCACAATTGTAGCTGTTTACATCAAATACTGCTAATGGTTGAATCTCATAAAAACATGTCCCTATCACATTTCATCCCAAGTACCAAACATTAAGAAATGTCATTTTGTTGGGACCAGAGACATTATTTTTATGCCATTCAAGCACTTCCCGCACCCTCTCTGCTCTAAATGCATGATGTGATTCATGCTGAGCGTGACTCAGTGACTCGTGGCTGTAGTTACCTTGGCTTGCCCGACATGTTTTTGGGGTTCTTGCGGAAGGACTGGTTTGCTACGGAGCGAGTGGACATCGTGCGTGGAGACGCCCTTGCGAAGGTAGATGGAGGTGTCTTGGGAATCTTCTTGCCGAGATGACCGATCCATTTCTTCTGCTCGTCTTGGGATAAGGCCAGGAGCAGCATGTCTCTAGCCGATGTCACATCATAATTCACTGAGGAACAAGAACAAACGGTTGTGAGAGTCTAGCCATTTGCACACATGCAGTCTTCGCTGTAGATTTTGTCGAGTAATGCAAAAGACCATCCATGTGTCGACTTGGACCAATACAGAGCAGTGAAGACTTGAATGAAGGAAGGGGAGTAATGCAAGTTTGTTTTAAACGGTTTCTAATCGTGCATGTAAAAAGGTGAGGTGATCATCAGAACAGCTTATTCACTTTACGTGCTTTAGACTAGGACTGCAACGATTAGTCGATATTATCGACAATAAAAAAATTGTCTACAAATATTTTTGTTGTCCACTAGTCATTTGATCTCATATGACCTAATGTAAGAGCCTGTAATAATGAAGTTTGACCAGTGTGGCGCTGTAGTGCAAGACTTTATTTAATCTCTCCTGGATGCAATTCAAGAGAAGAGAGCATTTCAGAGCAAATGCAGACGAACTAACCTGAAGCTGCTGAGTGTATATGTAATATATGAATATGTAAATATATGCTGTGCGCTTTGCTCTCAATAACGAAATAAACACCAAAAACTGACAGCAGTGTAAATGCAGCAGTTAAAAACGCATCTGATTACAGCGATGTTTGCACCAGGTCTGCAGTAAACTCCAGTCACATCTTGTTTATTTATAAAGTACTTTATGCAATAGATAGCCTTAAATCAAGCAGCTTTACAGTATTAAACATGAAAAACCAGAGTCAAGTCGATCTCAGTTAGAATTACAACTTGATTTTCTGTTATAAAGCAGCTAGCTAGTGTGGAGCTAGCAAGTGATAAAATATTATTATTGGTAGGAAAAAAAACATGAATTTATTAAAGTGATGTTTGCAAAGATCAAAGCTTGATCTACTCCAGGACTGTTTGATTATCATAACCCTATAAAGTATTTCAAGAGAGATTATTTCATGAATAAAATAGTTACAAAAAAAAAAAAAAAAACTTACCTTTATTTTGTTTCTTAATCATAAGACTTACAAAAGGAGATAGATGTAAGGCAGAATTATGTGTCAATGAGTTACTTGTCGATCATCTATATATCCGTGTGCCAGATATAGTTACATATATATGCATAAATTAATTGTATAATAATTGTAATTACATAACATGGCTTTTAAAAGCTGAAGTGATTACGATTACTGTGATTACCATCAGTGAAATAATCGCAGATTAGTCGATTAATCGTTCTAATAATCGCTAATCAATTATGAAAATAATCGTTTGTTGCAGGCCTACTTTAGACATGTAAAACATACAAACATTAGTAGGTGCTCGGGTACTGAAATTGTATACATGCAATGTGTTTCACCTTTGCAAGGGGCGATAACGTCCTCCTTCTTGTCCAGATGGTCTTTGTGGCACTTGACGTGGCATCGCCGGCACTCCAGGGCCGGAGGAGGCTTGAAGACGTGCCACAGCGGTTTGGAGCAAGCCTCGCAGTTCGTGGGGAAATGATAGAGGGTGGGGATGAACTCGTGGCCTTTGTGGGGCAAGCAGTTGGTCTTATCCCCCTGAGGAACGCTCTCCAAGTCCACATCCTTCCTGCACTCACCTTCATTAGCATACAGGATCTAAACAACAAAAACAGTTTAAGGGTCATGATCTCAATATCTACACATATAGGGAAACCTTTCCCGAAACCCTGAAGCCCTATTGAGTGTTAAGGGTGGACAGTTTGACTAATGATCAGTACATTCAAATCGCAGTAAAGCAGATCTGGTTAGGGTTGCAACGGTACACAAAACATGACGGATTTTGTACATGCCTCAGTTTTGACGTCACGGTTCTGTATGATTTTAATACAGTAAGGAGAAAAACTAAACATAAATTGCTATTTTTTCTTCAAACCATATTCTCTAGCAAACTAACAAGCTATAGACACTTAATGACTTGCCTAAGGTTAATGTAATGCTATAAGAAACCGTTTACAAGCTATTTTTTTATTGACGTCTTTCTGCAGTTTAAACACTGATTGAGCAGTTAATTCACGTTTATTTTGTGCTGTAACTAGTAGTAAAGAGGAAGAGATGGTCATGTTCCTTCGCGCAAAATCAAACCAGTGTTAATTTTGTCAGCTATTTTCAATTTAAGTCTTAGTCCGGTGTTAAATTTCCTTGTTAGTGTTTTTTAATTTATTTATTCATATTTAGTCAACCTTATCCATTTTAGTTTTAGTCGAATTAAATTCTAAAAATTTTAGTCTAGTTTTAGTCCAAGAAAATCTAGTGTAGTTTAGTCAATGAAAACTTGACATTTTAGCAGGCAGATTATTATTAATGAAGCGTACAGCAGTATTAATTTTGGCAGCCATTTTCAATTTAGTCTTGCTCAAATGTACATTTTAGTTGTCATATTTAGTCAACCTTGACCTGTTTTTGTTTAGTCAAGTGTAAGTCAACTAAATGTTTGAGCATTTTAGTCGAGACAGAACACAGACTGGCTGAATAGTTGGGTTTCCATCCAAAGTTGTGAATTTAACTTGTGCGCAAAACTGGAATATCGCATAAAACATTCACAACAAGCACCGTTTCCATCCAACAAGTCAAAAGTGAACAAAATCGTCACTTCCTGAAAAACTGGCACTAAAAATCACTTAGAAAAGTAGGAGGATATAATCATTTCCATATATTTGCATCAACCCTTTTTCACAGACGTCAAAAACCACCTCAAGCGAGCATAAAACTTTTTTTGAGTTTTCATTTTGTTTCATTTTGATTGCTAAACTCCCAGTTGTTTGTTGGTGTTTTCAGATCTTCGTCGATGGTGCTTCTGCAATGAGGAGCACATGGTTGCCAGATTGTTTAAAGCGAAGCTATGATACGGGGATTTAAACTCTTTATATCTGGCATCACACTCATGAAAGCTTGCTTAATAAAAAAGTGGTCTAGAACAACATTGTCTTGTTTTTTTTTTGGACTTAAAGCCATTTTTGGTAAAGGTTTTTTTTTTTTTAATTCGCGTCTAATTCTGTCAGTGAAATTGCATGTTGATATAGTCATAGTTATCGTTAACTGACCTTACTGTCATCTCATCTTCATCTCATTTCAGTCATGGGGAAAAAGCTCGTCAACAAACATTTTTCATCATAGTTTTCGTTAACGAAATTAACAGTAGCATCTAATGTTCAAATTTGATAATAAAACTGACATAATTTGAAAGATTTGGGTTTATCTCTCTCGGTTTATATATATAGCTTACAGTATATAAGCTTCGATTCATATTCAGTGCTTAAAACAATTCTGCATTTGTTCTGTACACATGTACAACACCCGAATGTGTGCTTTTCAGGTCGTAGCTTAGCTTTCCTACAGTAGTTTTTCACGATCCAGCACAGTTTAACTATGTGAATGCATGCAGTTTATTTATTAAATAAAATTGGTGTGTAAAAAAAAAAAAAAAAACCTGACCTGGAATATTCTTGGAATTTCATCGGCCTCAGCTCGATAAACGTCTCCTTGCGTTACAGGACGCACATGGAAAAGTTTGCTGTTTAAAAAAAAAAAAAAAAAGTTTTAAAGCAGCAGAGAGGGAAAACATTACATTTTATATACAAGAATGATTAAAATGGCCAGTTATCATGGATAGTTGATTCATGGTTAGTTATTTATTACAATACTCACTCGATGTCTAGTACCATACAGGGGTTAGACTGCTCCTTGTCTTGCTCATCATTGTAAAAGATAATTTTTTTACTGCTCACCACAACATACTGAAGGAAACAAAACACATGATGTTTAAAGAGTGGGTCATGCATGTCCAAATGCACAAATAATACTTTAATACACAATTCTTTATGCAAGTCTCACCTGCTTTTTCCAGCCGTATCTTTTTATATTGGCCCTATTTGGTATCGCGAGCCAGCCTTCAAGCCTTGATTCTGAAGACAAATAAAATGCATGCATAATACAGTCCAAGTCAGAATTTGAACAAACAACAGAAGACAACATGCGGGTCATCTAGGAAAAACAAAAACTAAGATTGTGACAATCCATACAAATCAAAAAGCTTTTACTAACATGCGTAAACCAGGTACGCTTTAAAACAACTGCCTCATGTCACATGGTTGTAGTTATAAAATCCCATGCTGCTGACTTCAACACAAAACAGCATTCGCATATAATTTTAACTTCCATGGTGCTGCGAGGTGCAACTAACAAGGACAAGGCGGCAGGGTTTTATTATTTTAATTTTCTAGAATTAATGGGATGGTGAAATGGGATGCTTCACAATCAATCAAAACATCACAACAGCGGCTATAAGTTATTTGAGTCTCATGAATGAATAGACCAATAGGCAATGTTTGCCGAGGTGAAACAATGTATTACATTACCTAGACAAACATCTTTCAATTTGGACTGAAAATGTGCCTCATAAAACTAAGAATGCTTATCATGTATCAATAGTATTAGTAACTGTCTCAATGCAACAGTTAGTTAAACAGAGCATTTTGTATTTGAGTATTTGAGTAATATATATCCCTTCGTCCAAATTATAATGCAGTTTAATTAAAATGGTACTGGTTTGAAAGCATACTTGGTGGGAAATACATTTAGGTGACAAAAGAACCGTTTAAAGAATCATGCATGCTAAACTGACTGCTAAAGTCATTCACTCTGTAGTGAACATGCTGCTGGTGCTATAGACAAACGAACTATACATACAGTCCACATACACAAGTGCTGCAGTCGTGACATTAAAACACAGAAGACTAATTCACCATAGGTTCCTTCAAGGGTTTTTTCAAATCATGAGTAAAATAATGTCTGTGGTAAAAATACCTTGGACATTTTGTTCTACAATGTAACCTGCAAACACCCCAAATGCTCCTATGTAGAGGTCGACCAAGATTGTTTTTTTAACAGCCGATATCTTGGAAAGCACGGTGCCGATAGCCGATATAATTTTTTATTTTAATTAATATTTAAGAAATTTGAAATAATTTGACAAGGGATTAAAAAATAAATGTGTAAAATAAATATACTTTAGATGATAAAGTATTTTTCACAATATGTATAAATATTACTAAAAATATAAAAAAGAAAGTAAAAACTGTAACCAACAGGGCACTCTGAATTCTGGGAAGTTTGTGTTCATTGGGAATCATATTTTTCTAATGAAGCCAAGGTTACCCTCATTTTACACACAGCACACCGTGAAAATGACATGAATATGACAGTGGACAAATGCATAAAGCGCGGCAGAATTTGAAATCACAAGTTTAAAGTTTAAAGCATTCAGTTCACACGGACTGACCATCACACAGAGAACACGTGATCATAGTCACTCAAATATTTGTTTAAATGATATAAATGCATATTTGTTTAATGCTGACGGCAAACGAGCAAGTATTATGTTTGCCTTTCCATTACTAATAATATTAATATTATTATAATATATTAATTCCTTTAACCATTTTATCAGATTATTAGACAGACTTCTGTCCGAATTAGACAGAACTGTTAACGACGATGACGAACAAGAGAGAGAGAGACCGTGAGCACTGTGTGTTCAGGTGCTGCCGCTCTAAAAGTCCCGCCTCGAACACATTGACCAAGCAGGAAAAACTTATCAGCTGATGCCGATAATTAAAAAAAAGGTAAATATCGGCCGATATATCGGTCGATCACTACTCTTAAGTAGTTCCAAACAAACTCTTCAAAATTCACATTTTCAGTCTATAATTTTTGTTGTAGTAAGTAGAGGAAAATGTCCTAGTATTATCAGTTTATTTTTACCACAGGACTCATTTAACTTGTATATTGAAAAAAAAACATTATTGAAACCCATAGGAAAATCTCAAATCTCTTGATGGTGAATCATTCCTCCAGGTTTGGAAATATGTATTCTGAAGGCTTTGAGAGCAAATATAATGCATCGAATCCCTTTTGTCGATCAGTTTTCGGAGCCCTAGTCATATTAACATTATTGGAATACAAAGTGTAAAACCACACCCACACACACACACACACACACACACACACACACCCACACCCACACACACTAAGAGTGTGACTTGACTTAAAACACCTCGGAAAGGTGCTCAGAGTAGGGTTTGTATAAAATAATATTTTTTCACTACTTTCAGTAGTTTAGTACTGAATCTAAACTTTTCTCTCTATCGTTAGAAACACTCTGAGTAGCTTATTTCAGAGGCATCACCAAAACACAAGAAAAAAACGAAAAAAAGAGAAGCAACAAAATGCCACCCAAAAGCACAATCCAGGCATAACAGGACCCCAATCTTAAAGTTACTCACAGAGGAAAAAGAATAGAAGACAGAAAGATAAGAAGAGCAAGGAGAACTGACTACATATGAGGGAGAACGAGAGATGAGAGAGGACTTTAAACACAGACAATGGCAGCCATAAACATCCTAGCATCATAGGATCAAAAATGATGAGCGCAATTTATGTGCTGATACAGAAAATTTGACACTTTATATTAAGGAACACAATTTACTATCAGCTAGTTGCTTATTAGCATGCATATTACTAGCAAATGATAATGAGGTCAAGATCAAGGATTTTTAATAAAATGGCTAACTAATATCTATATATTAGTATAGGCATATTTTTTGTTTTAAATATATTTTTACATAACAAAATGATATGCATTACAAAGAATCCCTTCTAATCAAGTCTATATATATATATATATATATTTTTTTTAAATTAAACAATGACCAGCAAAGTAAACATTTCTCTTTCACGCTATTTTACTTCCATAGTAAATTAATTTACTATGCTATATATATTCTGTATATAATTTACAGCTATAACACATTTATGAATGAGATGCATAAAGGTATTTACTCCGCATGTGCACACTTCAGAATTAGCAGCTATTGTGTGCTTTTCAATCTCGACAAAATATAACCACTACCCATTTAGACTAAAGTGACACTTAACTGGTTCCTTAATTTCCTTAAAGAAAAGCTCATGTTCAGTGTGCGTGTGCTTACCAGCGATGTTACTGTCCGTCTCGTCTGGCTGCAGGCTGGTGACGCTGGAGCTGTCCACACGGAGCTGCAGGTCGTTCAGTTTCTCTCTGAGCTGCTCGATGTCACTCTCCTTACTGTCCAGCTGCATCTGCAACTCGTTGCGATATGTACACTCCTCTGCCAATTGCTGCAAATACAGACAACAACATTAACTCAGATGAAAATCCTTTACTTAATTAGGTGTTCCCAGTCAAAAATGACCAGACCAGCTTGTATGCCTCTCATTATATACTCTGTGTGTCCCAGGAGCACAAAAGCAGTCTTGAGTCTCTGGGGTACATTTGTAGCAATAGCCAAAAAAAACATCTTATTGGTCAAAATTATTGATTTTTCTTTTTTATGACAAAAATCATTAGGACATTAAGTAAAGATCATGTTCCATGAAGATATTTTGTAATTTTCCTAACATAAATATATCAAAACTTAATTTTTGATTAGTAATATGACTTCATTCGGACAACTTTAAAGGTGATTTTTCTCAGTATTTAGATTTTTTTGCTCCCTCAGATTCCAGATATTGCAAATAGTTGCATCTCAGCCAAATATTGTCCTCATTACAAACCACACATCAATGGAGAGATTATTTATTCAGCTGTCATTTGATGTAAAAATCTTAATTTCGAAAAATTTACACTTACTAACTCAAGGTTAGATTATTGTAATGCTTTATTGGGTGGTTGTTCTGCACGCTTAGTAAACAAACTACAGCTAGTCCAAAATGCAGCAGCAAGAGTTCTTACTAGAACCAGGAAGTATGACCATATTAGCCCGATCCTTTTCCTATTTGGCGCCTAAACTCTGCAATGCAGTTTAAATCTAGATTAAAGACCCATCTCTTTAACCTGGCTTACACATAACATACTAATATGCTTTTAATATCCAAATCCGTTAAAGGATTTTTAGGCTGCATTAATTAGGTAAACCGGAACCGGAAACACTTCCCATAACAACCTATGTACTTGCTACATCATTAGAAGAATGGCATCTACGCTAATATTTGTCTGTTTCTCTCTTATTCCGAGGTCACCGTAGCCACCAGATCCAGTCTGTGTCCAGATCAGAGGGTCACTGCAGTCACCCGGATCCAGTACGTATCCAGACCAGATGCTGGATCAGCACCTAGAAAGGACCTCTACTGCCCTGAAAGACAGCGGAGACCAGGACAACTAGAGCCCCAGATACAGATCCCCTGTAAAGACCTTGTCTCAGAGGACCACCAGGACAAGACCACAGGAAACAGATGATTCTTCTGCACAATCTGACTTTGCTGCAGCCTGGAATTGAACTACTGGTTTCGTCTGGTCAGAGGAGAACTGGCCCCCCAACTGAGCCTGGTTTCTCCCCCAAGGTTTTTTTCTCCATTCTGTCACCGATGGAGTTTCGGTTCCTTGCCGCTGTCGCCTCTGGCTTGCTTAGTTGGGGACACTTCATCTACAGCGATATCGTTGACTTGATTGCAAATAAATGCACAGACACTATTTAACTGAACAGAGATGACATCACTGAATTCAATGATGAACTGCCTTTAACTATCATGTTGCATTATTGACACACTGTTTTCATAATGATTGTTGTTCAGTAGATTTTGTTTAAAGCGTTATATAAATAAAGGTGACTTGACTTGAGACTTTTTTTTTTTATTAGTATAGGTTTTGTAATTATTTTTAAAAATGATTCAGTTATCTAAGCTCATGCTCCTCAATTTATGAATTGCATGATTTGCTATTTATTTTTTTGGTAAAGTTCACTCAAAAACTAAAGTGCATAAGCTCTAATGAGGTCTAATAGAAATGCAAAACCTGTGCTAACTGTAACAAAACAAGTTGATGAAAAGACTGAATCCGAGATTTGCTAATAATATAGCATATATTCATTTTTGAAGGTCAGTCTTTTTTTGACCAGGAACCTCAAGGTAACAAGGCGAGGGGAAAAATTGTCAGTTTTGGGGGGGGAAGTCAGTCAATTTAAGTCCAAAGTGATTAACTAGGAAGAAAATGACTGGAACACAACAAAGGTTAATCATGCTATTGCAATGCTTGGCTCATGAATACTGACATTATTCTGATGTTGCTTCTTGATCTGTCTAGCCACATAACTTTATCGGTTTTCACTGCAGCGTTTGACAATAACAACAGTTACTGTAAAGAAGCTAAAGGACATTGACTTGCCGCTTGCATCTCGTTCAGCTCCTTCTGGTTCTTGATGGCCATGTGGTTGAACTTCTCCTTCTCCTGGTTGAGCTCCAGCTGCAGCTTGCGGTTCTCCTTCTCTTTCTTGCGCAGGTCAGTGGTGCTGCCTCTCTTCTTCTGGTCCAACTTCATGTCCTTACGGTTCATGATCTCAGCCAGCTTATTCACCGCCTGCAGACACGTGTTGAGGAGTTAAGATGCAGAATGACTACACAGTCTTATTAGAGAGCAAAAGATGTTCATCTCTTCAGACTTGCATATTTGCATGATATGGCTTGGTCTTAACAGGCAAAACAACGACTGCACAAGAGACAAAACTTACAATTGATTTTGCTGCTAATGTGTTAACAATTTGATATTCTTATAGGCATGAAAATACATCAATAGCATATAAAGAGTAAGTAAAACTGTGTAGAATCGAAGAATATATTTTTTAAATGAATGTTTCCGATATAAACTTGGTTATATTGGTAAACTAAAACAATACAAATATTTCCTTTACTTGAAATGAAATTAATGTTAATGGAAATTAAATACATAAAATTCATCTTTTATTTCAGCTAGTTTACAAGACATTTAACAAAATTACTAAAACTTTAACTAAAATTAAAATGTAAGCAGAACATAAAAAAACAACAGCAGCAAAATCAGTAAAAGATAGATGTGATGCTGCCCAAGATGCCAAAACAAGCCTTACATTTATTCTACGTTTGTATTTGGGTATTAAAAATATCGCCATTTCTCACACAGTCTACAACAATGACATCAGCTTTTTCATGCATTATACGTTATAAACATGCATTGTCTTCATAATCTTGTATGTTTAATGCTGTACGCTGGTTATACCTGGGTCTTCAGAGTTCTCTCTATATTAAGCGCCTTCTCGTAATGAGCCTTTACTGTACTTGTCAGCTCCTCCTTCTCTGCTGCAAACTCTACAGGAAGACATTAGAAGAGTCATGATAATACGTAAAGATAAAACGCAGGTTAACCAACTGGAATAATATTACCTTCTTCTCGAGCTTGGAGTCTCTCGCTCAGCTCTGCCTTCTCCTTACTGAGGATCTCCGCATCTTTGGTGAGGGTTTTATTGGATTCCTCAAGCTATGTGAAAATGCATTATAATTGAATTAAAAACCTCTGATATAATCACAGAGTTTACAATAACGACAAGAGCTAATACAGTACATAGAGATCTGATACTGAAACTGTGATGGAACACAAATGGACTACATACATTGCTAGGGCCCTACGATTTCTGCAGAAGACACGGAATCAGGTCATAAAAATGGAATTTTCAGTAAAACGTAGAATGTCACGAAATTCATCAAAACGTTTGAATGAACGAATGAAAAGTAGGTCAGTACACTTTAATCACATGGCAATATATGGACTTGGTGTCTGTGAAATTCTTTGATTAAAATAGCAAAATCATATACAAACAAATGGTACCCCGTCAAAATAAAACTGCGGTTTAACTTGCTAAAAATTGTGATAGAAGTATATTACTTGATGCATCGCCAATCGTGAAATTATTCTGCATCGATTCTGGAATTTTCCGAATGCATTGTGATTCTTTGTCGAGTCCATTCTGAGCTTCGTTTTGAACAGCAGATGGTGCTGCATGCTTTAGAAACCTTTAGTTAATCGGTTGAAGCGAATCACAAGGGTGTTCACAGTGGGCTGTTTACATTAACCTGGCGTCATAAAAGCATTCTGAGCCGAGATGAAATTACAGACTCAGCCGAACGCACAATTGCTCTTCAGCGGTCTTCTGCATGAGCATAAAAACTAGAAAAACTAAAAACTAAAGCGCCATCTGCTGTTAAAATCTAAGCTCAGAAACGATTCCAGAGAGAATCTTTATGCATTCGGAAGATCTCAGAATCCATCCACAATTAGATTTCTGCATCGATTTATCGTTACCCCGTCAAAATAAAAGTGTGGTTTAACTTGAAAAAAGTTAAACTCTGGGCTGTCCTTTGGGCGATGCAACTGGTGCGGACTGAGGAGGGATTGTGCAACACTTTGTTTTAGTGTTGTCAAAAGACCCGGTACTTCGGTACCAAGTCGGTACAAAAAAAATTTAAATGTGACGGTACCAGGTTTCTTTAAGTACCGGTAGTACCGAGGTCCCGTTCAAACACGGTTCAGCGCTATGATTTCCGCGAAGCAGACAACGAGGACGGAATCTCAAAATCCAGTCACGAAAATGGAACTTACATTTTAATATGGACCGTCATGGAATTTGTCAAAGTTAGCATAAATTAATCAAATCAAATCTCCATATGGACCAGTATCTGTAAATGTTAAGCCGCAAAAGTAGTTTGAAATATGAATCAGTGTTCTGCGCGTCTCTGTGTGAATTAATGAATGGCAGAAACGTGCGGGTTTGTTTACTACATAGACTGAAGCGCATGACGCTTGCATTAATTTCAGCATCTGAGCTTCAGAGTTTCTCCATCAAGCGATCTGAACTTTTCAGTTCATCTCAATGGACGCACAGCGCACCTGTATTTGATGCTCTGTAAACTCTTTGTGAAGGCGCACGACTCACCGTCGCTTTACTGATAGCGCTGTTTCTCACACATGCAAAGAGAGAGAGAGCAAGAGTCTTACCACGCTGAATCGACACGCTATATGTAAACTATTCTTTGTTGTCTTCTCCTGTCAAAATAATGGAGTTCATTTAGAATTATTCATACTAATTTTCGAACAAGCAGAAGACATACCGGTTTCTCCGGTAGTGGGCGGAGCTAATGCGCAAATGGCAATTTCATTGGCTGGCGCTGATCTCTTACCGTCCCCGTTTGGATTTCAGCAAATCAGTTTGACCGAACGCAGACAACGTGATTAATATTCATGAACCCAGCAGCTCATCAATTCATAGTGCATTGTATATACATTAGTATGATAGTAGAAGTTTTTTTTTTTTGTATTTTTTTAATTACAAACAAAACATATATATATATATATATATATATATATATATATACACACACACACACACATAAATGTCATTTCCTGTATAATATAATAAAAACAGAGCAAAAAGAAAAAAAAGGAAAAAATAAAGGGGTACAGTGCAGTCTAGTGGCACCTTTACATCATTAGTGTTTTATTTCCAATAATAGTCTATAATTACCTCTGTTATATAATTACTCAATTTCCTACAAATTCCTTCCATCTCTTCCACAACAGAGCCCCTTTTTGTTTTTTTAATCTTAAAGAAAAGGTAAGGATTTTCATCCTATATATTTCTCTTACAATTGCTTTCCAGTCTTCTATAGTGGGTGAGGTGGGTTGAAGCCATTTACGAGTAAGAGCCTTTTTAGCTACCACCAGGAATATTCTCCATAGGTATATATAATCGGTTTCATGTAAATCCAGATTTCCCAGATAGAAGGTATACCATTGGAATGGAATTTTTATCCTTAATATAGCCTCTACAGTCCTGTGAACATCCTTCCAAAATAAGTGAATGACTGGACACGCCCAGAATATATGGTAGTGATTTGCTACTTCTGAATTACAGTGTCTCCAACACCCTGATCCTTCTTCACTATGGCTCTTTTGGGCAGGTGAAATAAAGAATCTAGTTATATTTTTCCAGGCGAATAGCCTCCATTGCTGGGAGCCTGTAGTTTTCCATTGGTATTTACATGTTTCTAACCAAGCCTCTTCTGATATAGTGATGTTTACTTCTTTCTCCCATTTAATTCTGATATAGGAGGTGGATTCTGGTCTGTGGTTTTGAAGACAATGATAAAGTTTAGAAATAACCTTGCTAATTGTAGTAGCCTTAAATGTAGACAAGAGTATCTTCACAAAATCATTTTGTTTCCAATTCCCGGTTTTATTTACTGTTGTGTTGAAGTGGTGTCTTATTTGAAAGTATCTATACAAATCTTGATTACTCACTTCAAACCGATTCTTAAATTCTCGAAAGGTTAAGAAAATATTGTTGTTTGTGATAGAATAATACGACGTAACTCCTTTCTTAATCCATTTCTTAAAAACTTCGTCTAAAGTATTGGGGATAAATTCTGTATCATATGCACACCATCTAAATATTTTCAAAGTGTCTTTCAATTCACATTTTTTAATTATTGTGGCCCATATTTCTAATGTGGTAGTAATCCATGGGTATTCTTTACTTATATGGGCTCTTAGTAGTTTATCATCTGCGACTACTGCTTGGATTGGTACTTCCGAAAAAAAGGACATTTCAATTTGTTTCCATCTAGCTTTATAGCTTGGGTTACACCAGCAAATTATGGCTCTTAACTGGGCAGCTATGTAATAGTCTTTTAAGGAGGGGAGGGCTAAGCCGCCTTTTTCTTTAGGTGTCTGGAGTGTTTTATATCGAATTCTGGATTTTTTACCTTCCCAAATAAACCTTATAATCCATTTATCCCAATGTTTAAATTGTTCTTCTGAGACCTTTACTGGAAGTGTCTGAAAAAGATATAGAAGCCTCGGGAGCATATTTATTTTAATAATCTCCACTCTCTCCCCCAAATTCAAAAAAGGGATACCACTCCACCTCTGGATAGTAGTATTATCTTTTAATAATTAATATGATCTATTACTATTTTTTTACAGAAACCCTCAATGACCAAAAATATCTTAAGCATCACCACCAGTCTTAAGTTCAGTTAAAATGACAAATATGCATTCATTAGACCTAAAAGTTAATTTTTACATCAAGGCATTGTGCTAGAAATATTACTATTATTTAGTAAAATGCATGTGATACTGCTACTACTGTTGAAAAAATTTATAAAACTTTATTTTTGAAAGAAATAAATCACAATATTTCTTCCATGTTTTAATTTTAATAGCAAATCCCCTTTATTTACCAAAAATAAAATGTTTAAATTTCATAAATTAAAAAACAAATTAAATTTGGGTGAAACTTGTTTACTGTTTTTCATAATTATATAACTTGTAGAAAAACTTTAAACACAGTTGTAAATAAGTATAAAGAATGGCATTGGTTTTATTTTTAGTGCTAAAAAGTTATTTTTTTTTTAATTAGCATATTTTTGTGTTTTGCTTTGGTACCGAAATTGGTACCGAGAACCGTGGATTTTCACTGGTATCGGTACCGAATACTGAAATTTTGGTACCGTGACAACACTACTTTGTTAAAAAAAAAAAAATAGGGCCCTACATTGTATGAATCAGAGAAGCATGCCTGTGGTGAGATCACAGACCTGTGTGATGGTCGAGTCCTTCTCTGAGATCTCCTGTTTGTACCGTGAGACGGCTTTCTTGTGCTCCTGAGAGAGTTCAAAGTACTGCTCTTCCTGCAGCGCGCGAGCCAACTGCTCCGACTCGGCCTTCGTCATGGTCAGGTCCAGCTGAGCAGACAGCGACTCCCTATAAACACAAGACGAGGTTCAAAACAAATGCTGATAGTGCTACACAGTTACAAGATACGCTAATAAACCGTAGTTCTGAGGCACTCGCAAGGAACAGAAGTTCGGTCACATGACCTAGAAGCACAGGTATCACCTGACAGAGAGCAATTACAACAAAGTAACTTTAGATAAGACAATATATATTACTTATATTACACATATTAATATTTAACCAATTCCCACATCAAGATATTTAAAATATCAATATAAATAGATACATATAGCAAGAGGCTGCTTTGTATACAGTTACAGAAAAAAGTTACATTGTGAAAAAAATATATAATTTCATTCCATGCTCTAATAAATATGTGCGAATATTTTACAGATTCTATGTTTTACCACTTTACAAGATACTCTATTGTTCCTTGTTGTTTTAAAGCAGCCCTGTTTTAAATGCGATTTACTTCTCTGAGGACATGTCCTGGACTTTTCTGAAAGCCTCTTGAGTTTGTCGATTCTTCTCCTCGATCTCCTCCTTCAGCTCCTTCACCTGAGTTTTATAGAGCGTCTGAAAACAAGGAAAAGCAGCTTGAGAATATATGACGTGAGCACACTGGTGACGTCACTATGAGGAAACGATCATATCAGTATATAAACTTGTGACAAAACTGGAAGGGTTTCGGATGCTTTTAATTTTGCTTTCAGATTAGAGATGCTGGTGTACAGCTTTTCAAAATGAAACAAAGAACTTAAAGCTTAATTCACTGTTGGTGACAGAGGTTGCATTTATTAATTTTTTGGAAAAAAACAAACAAACAAAAAAAGTATGTTCACCTGAAATTGCTTTGAGAGAAACACATTACATTAGACATGTGCATCTGGTAAATTAGTTTAGTGTTAGATTAGTTACTAGCTAGGCATCAATCATTAGATTTCGATGCTCATTTTGTGGCACTGCATTAAAAACGCTGGATGGAAACGTCAAGAATCTCCTAAACGATGTGCATTTAAAAAGAAAACTAAAGCGCTCACTTTAGGGTGGATAGCGTTTTGCACATTACCTATTATAAAAACTCTTTTAATTAATGCACTTTTTTTATTGCACATCAGTAGTCACGACTTAAACAAGTGGCATGACTACATCATTTAAATTAGCTTCATGCAGCATCTCATATATCAATCTACCACATAAAGAAAGAGGAAAAACGCGAGTATGACCAGCAGTCTGTGATACTCACTGAGAAATACTGCTCAGCCTCCAGCTGGTCCTGAAGTTCCCTCATCTGACCCTCATTTCCTCGGTACTGCCTGAGAAGATGCATTTCCATCAGGAACAGCCAGGCAAATTAACACAAATGAACATTAAAATGTCTACTTTCTAGGTCCATTATAACATTTTAGTGATGAATCGAGCAATCATATTTTGATTTTCATCTAATGTGAAATGATGCACTGCTCACAACGCAGTCAGGAACCTGTGTGATATAACCAGTGATTTCATGTTGACTTTAAAGCGACCGAGTCCAACAGGAGGAGAGGTGAAGGATTAACCGGATAATCCTTAATCCATCCATGTAAATATTGGCAGCCAACTGTTTTGGCCTGGTTTAAACATAAGCAGCAATAATAGCTATTTCTACAAAAGAAAAGCATCTGAGATATTTAATGATGTAATGGCTTTTGTGAAGAGCCAAAGGAAGGACGTTATAACGTTGGTGGTACTACTGGGGTCCAACAGAAATGCTTGTACAAAAAAAAATATTAGACCTGAAATTTGACGTGATTACTTACGGAAAAAAAACAGTGTTTTGACCCAATTATTTATGCAATTCTAAATCAAAATAATCTTTTTCGGATTATTTTCTTACTGTAGATTGATGTGCGACTGATCTGCAACCCAATCGTATTACAATCAATTAGAAAGATTTCAAAATTGAATCATTTGACAGCCTTAAAAATTGAAGGGGTGATCAATGGCAACCTGTTTAGAAACTAAACATTAGTACTGGTTAGTCTTTTAATTATACAATGATAAATGAGTTAATGAGAGACGCATTTGTACCCTCTTCACGGTGTATATTCATCACCCTCGTGAGGGCAGGAGAGAGAAAGCAACATACTTGGTGAGCTGTGCCAGCTGGAACTCAACAGAGCGCTTGTTCTCGAGGGCCACGTTGATCTCCTGTTTGAGCTGCTTCTCTGATCCTTTCAGCCGCTCGGCCTCCATCGTCCAGTTTTTCATCTCGTTCTGGACCTGCACACGCTTCCCAGACTCTTGCTCCAACTGCACCCGCAGCTCCTTCACCTGGTGGAGCGCAGCAAAGAGGAAACATAATGAACCTGTAGCGCTAAAACTCTCTCAGCAGTTTATAATACTCTTAGATTTAGTCATTTAGCAGAAGCTTTTATCCAAAGAGGCTTACAAATGAGGATAATGCATGCAATTAAAATCAACAAAAGCTTTATCAAGCAAAGCTTTTTGGCCGTAAGGCATGTTCACGCTCACCTCTTCCTCCAGCCTCTCCTTCTGCTTCATCAGCTGCTCCATCTTCTGCACAGACTGCTTGAGGTCAAACTCCAGCATGGAGCACTGCTTCTCCACCTCCACCACCCTGCTCTCCGCCCGCATCCGCAGCGTGGTCTCCTCCGCCACCTTCTGGTCCACCGCTGGTTATTTTTAGAGAAAGAATGAACAGGTGATCGGTGTACCTGCATCTCTAAATCCTCTGAATCAGCCTAAGTGAAGCGCGTCGAAACCATTTCTGCTGCTCTTTGATTTCTGCCACAAATTATATTTAATAATTATCACAATTTTGTCAGTTACTCATAGTTTCAGTCACGGAGACGAACATCAGTCAAGTTTCCGCTTCGTTCAAGCCAAAAAAAAACACTTAACATGTATTAGGACAGTGTTATTAAATTCGATATACATCTTATGATTAAAATATACAGGCACAGAATATGAATGCATTTTCTATATAATGGTTTCTATGGGAAAACGTGCAATTGAGCTCATATTCTGGACAAATCTGTTCGCCTGTGCATACATCAGTAAGCTGTGTAGTTAATTTGATTACAGTGACTCGCTACAATAATATTAATAATGATTTTTAAAAAATGGACTCTTATGACTGGTTTTGTTGTCCTGGGTCTCATATGAAGAAGAAACAAACTCATCTCTATCTCGGATGGCCTGAGGGTGAGGATAGACCGTTTTGATTTTTGGGTGAGCTACTGCTTTAAATATCATACTGTCTAATTACAACACAGTGTGCTTTCTCTGAACTTATTCAATAGTATGGTGTCTATTAAGATGCTATTAAAAGCAAGTCTGCTGCTCTAGATCCATAAGTGTGAGATCCTGGAGGTGTTGTCTGGGCACGCAGCGAAGCGAGACGCTGTTCGGTGTCTTTACTCGTCTCGCACGCACACATACCGTGCATAGCAGCTGACTTGGTCTCCTCGATTGACTCGTATTTGTCTGTGAGTTGAGCCTTCGTGATGCGATGCTCTGTGGATTCCTGGTCCAGCCGCTGCTGTAGAGTCTTCAGTTTGTAGTTCAGGTCGATTTCCAGACTGTTCTTCTCCTAAAAGCACGGGTTACACAAAACACAATTACTCTACACAGTGAACACTATAGCAGCCAAAGACATCATCATCAAGACAGGAGATGGATTGGAAATAACGTTGGCAGTGATTTAATATCAATTTACAACACTAATTTAACCACTGGCACAAATCCTGATTCATTCTATTCTCACTATATTTATGCATTATGTATAAACCTTTGAAACAGTGAGACATGTTAAATCCTCAAGACAGTGCCTAGATTTCCATTCAGTGTGCATTGCTGTGCATGACTCGTTCAGTTACTGAAATGCTAGAAGGCACCAACTGATATGTCTTTTTTATTTATTTAATTATATTAACTTTCATACAAAATTGGTAATTTTTGGTCATGTAAACTGATGCAGAACAGACACAAAGCAAAAATTGTTAATGGTCCACAACAGACTGCAATTATTATCTAAAACATATATGCATATTTTTAATACTATAATAATAAAAGTATTACCTTCTCTAAAACGTTACATCTGTCCTGCATTTGTTTTCTCTCCAGCTCTACTTTAGACAGACTGTGCTTCAAGTTCTTGTTGTCCTCCTGTAGACCCGTGATACGAGCTTCAAAGAGACAAACAACAGACTTACATCACATTGGATGATCACATTCTCTGCAAAGGGAGTGTTTGGAAATTAAAAATGTTGTGCATTTTACATTGGCGATAATACAGAAAAATTTTTTCCATTCCAATGCACAACTTCTCCATGGTTTTTCTATGTAAACGGCCCGAGACTCGAACTCACAACCTTTGGATTACGAGTCCAAATCTCTAACCATTAGGCCACGACCACCCCCCCCCAAAAAAAAATGGGCAAATAAAAGCTTCTCCTCGAATCAGAGAAAGCCGCTCTCACCTTGCAGCTCTCTGATCTCTTCTGAGCCCTGGCTGCAGCTCCGTCTCTCCGTGTCCAGCGTGGTCTGCAACTGGAGCAGCTCTTTCTCCAGCTGCTGTTTGACACTCTCTGCGGCGCGGCTCTTCTCCTGCAGCTCGCGATTCACGCTCTCCAGCTGGCTCATGGACTTCCCCATCTCTGTGTGGCTCTTTCTCAAACGCACCACCGTGTCAGACTCGGCCCGCAGGAGGTCGTTGGATTCTCTCAGCTGTGGGGACAAGGTTGTGTGAGATGCTGTTCCTTAATTGTAATGTGAAGATCCAGACTCAGAAGATCTTCTAAAATGGGCATTTTTATGAGGCTCCTATATTTATGTTCGGCTCTTTCACTTTAATTGCATAAAAAAGGACCTATAATTGCCATTAGAGTAACATTACTGAACCTAAACATAGCAGATGCCAGTTAGAGGCTTTTGCATCTGAACTCTTTATAACCGTACACACACACACAATATATCAATACAAAATATATAATATTATGTGTGAGAACTATACGTTGTTCCTCGTCTAACTCCTAAATATTTCTAATACCACAATTGTGTTCTATACAAACTTACTTGGTTCTGCAGCTGAGCGACCTTCTCATTGTTTTGACTCATTTTCCTCAAGTCCTCCAGCTGCTCCTTCAAAGTAGACACTAGTAAAAAGGAAATAAAAGATTTTAGAAATAAAATATTTTATATGGGGGAGGGGGTGCTTTATCTTTTTCATATAACGTATTAAAGGAACATTAAAATGCATATTATAATGATGTACATGGCACTTGGGTGAATAATATTTATGTTAGGGCCATGGTCCTGTTTCCATTAGCTGATTTACAGACTGACATAGATATCACATACAGGTCTGGCTGCTCTTTGATGGTTTCTGGTTCTACTTCTCATCCGAGTGTGCCAGTGCAGTCAGATTGATAATATTTTTTTAATATTGATTGTTTCAAATGTACTCTCAGTTAATTACCGTATTTTCCGTATATTTAGTTTGGCTGGTCCTGCGACTTATAGTCAGGTGCGACTTATTTATCAAAATGAATAGAAATGAACCAAGAGAAATCATTACCGTCTCCAGCCGCGAGAGGGCGCTCTATACTGCTCAGTGCTCATGTAGTCTACACTTAAAACATAGAGCGCTGGAGACTGTAATGTTTTCTCTTGGTTCTTGGTTCTAAATAAATGCGACTTGTGTCCAGTGCGACTTATATATATTTTTTCCCTCATCGTGACGTATTTTTGGACTGATGCGACTTATACTCAGGTGCGACTTATAGTCCGAAAAATATGGTAATAGAGCTTACTTTCGGTTCTGAAAATGTGGTTAAGAGTAAGTTCAGTCAACCCAGTGTTTGAAACTCAGTTCATGGTGAACACACAAAGACATTCTCAAATAAAGTGCTAAATATAAAGATCAAATGGCTGTGTAGATTTATTTCTAGTATGGATTTGCCGCTTACTCGGAGCAAACATACTTAGTTTCATAATCTGCTTTCAAGAATACCCCCAAGGTATATTGGAATGAGACACTGAATCCTCACCCTCATTCTCCAGATTTCTTCGTTTTTCAGCCTCCTGTTCCGCCTTTCTCTGATGTTCTGTAACTTTGTGCTGGATCATGATCTTGTCTTTCTCCAGTAAAGACATGTTAGCCTCCATACTCTTCCTTAGGTTACTCTGAATCACGTCAGGGCAAGGGAACAACAAGAACAGAGAATTAGCATACTAATGACACCCCAAGTTTTAACAGATCTTTATATTAAATTATATATATGAGCCTTTTATACAAAATGCAATCGCTCTGTAATTCTTTACATTCATGCATTAGAGATTAAACCACTTCACTCACCTCCTCGTCTAACTCTTTCATTATCTTGTCTAGCTTTGTATTGGATGCCCTGAGGGGGAAACGAATCAAAGAACAGATTTCAAAGGTCTGATTTTATTATGAGAATATTTTACTTTAGGTTTGGATACAGGGACAAGGAGCTTAAATGAGGAAAGGTGGATGGATTATTGAGGATGGATGGATCTACATAGTGCTTGGATGGTGGAATAAAGTGTTGGTTTGAGGATGTATTTGGGACAGCCTGTTGCATTGTGGCTGAGTAGGTGAGGGGTTTGTTTTGGGTGTATCTATGATATATGGATGAGGTGTTTGAGTAGTCTAAACAGGGTCTTTGGTGATGAATGGGTGGATGGATCGATGGATGGATGGTGATTGGTTTAGATCTGACTGGATGAGATGTTTGATGGTGTTTGTATTGTTGGATGGTGATGGATTTGTGGATGTGTGGGTGGATTAATGGATGGATGGATGGATGGAGTATTTGACTGGTTTTTGATGGATGGATGAGGTGTTTGGTTTAGGATGGATGGATGAGGAGCTAGTTTGGTTTGGATAGATGGATGATGAGTTAGTTTGGTTTGGATAGGGTGTTTGTTGATGGATTGACTGATAGATGAGGTGTTTGATTGGTTTCAGTAGGTTGTTTGGTGATGGACCAATAGATAGATAAAAAGTTTGATTGGTTGGTGGATGGATGGATGGATGAGGTGTTTGATTGGTTGGTGGATGGATGGATGGATGAGGTGCTTGATTGGTTGGTGGATGGATGGATAAGGTGCTTGATTCGTTGGTAGATGGATGGATGTTTGATTGGTTTGTGGATGGATGGATGTATGGATGAGGTGTTTGATTGGTTGGTGGGTGGATGAGGTGTTTGATTGGTTGGTGGATGGATGGATGAGGTGTTTGATTGGTTGGTGGATGGATGGATGAGGTGTTTGATTGGTAGGTGGATGGATGGATGAGGTGCTTGATTGGTTGGTGGATGGATGGATGTTTGATTGGTTTGTGGATGGATGGATGAGGCGTTTGATTGGTTGGTGGATGGATGGATGTTGTGTTTGATTGGTTGGTGGATGGATGGATGGATGGATGGATGAGGTGTTTGATTGGTTTTGGATGGATAGATGAGGAGATTCATTGGTTTGTGGATGGAAGGATGGATGGAAGGATGAGGTGTTTGGTTTTGGATGGATGAGGTGTTTAGATTGGATACGGTGTTTGTTGATGGAATGACCGATAGATGAAGTTTGATTAGTTCTAGATGGATAGATGAGGAGTTTAATAGGATTTGAATGGACAGATTAGGTGTTTGATGGACCAATGGATAGATGAGGATTTTGGTTTTGGAAGGATGAATGGATGAATGAGAAGTTTGATTGGTTTTGGATGGATGAATGGATGGATGAGGTGTTTGACTGGTTTGGATAGGGTGTTGGTTGAAAGGTTGATGGATGGATAAAGGGTTTGATTGGTTTGAAAAGACAGATTGATGGTTAGATAAAGTGTTTTGGTGGATGGACAAACAGACAGACAAACACCTGCACTTCTGCTCCATCTCGTCTCTCAGCTGCATCTCACTGTGAAGTTGTTCTTCTAGCTGATAAATTCTCTTCTGAAGATTCTCCAACTGAGATATCAGAGAAACAAAATCAGTCACCCTCACAGTTTAAGAGGCAGACTCACTATTATAATGCCATGAAACTCTTTATTTTAAAAGTTACATTTCTTACATGACTCTTATCTTCCTTTGTCGAGCTGCGTTTGTCACTTGTCTTTATAGCTGGCTCCCGAGGAAACCTGACAGAGAGTCAATAATTAATGAATTTAACACAAACATCCGGGCTCTAAGCACTGTCAGGTTCTGAATCTCAGTACTTACTGGTAGTAGGTAAAGCCCACAAATGGAAGCTGGTTGCCTACAAATGCTTTAGGAATGGGGAATGTCTCCTCCTCCCCTCGATCTTCCTCAATGTCATCAAAGTTGCTTGTGTCTACATCACTGCTTAACTCCGGCACCACTGGAGCAGCCGCTACATGCGACAATACAGTAGTGCATTTTAATGAGAACAAACAAATAATGCTACAAGCACAAACACGTTAGCCTAATATAAGGCAGATTTCAAAAATAACAGACAGTTTATTTTAAGATAACTGAAAATGGTAATGAAGCTGGCAGATTTGAGGTTCAGAAGCTCAGCTCACTCTCTCTCATGTTCTCCCATGTCCACTGGTCGTTCTTGAAAAAACCATGTCGCTTGATTTCGTCGACTCCATTGCGTCCCAACCGCACCTCCCTAGTGAGAAGAGATGATTTAGCACAATGTATTTTGAGTAAACAATTCTGTGTTCACTTCTTCCTATTCAACTGAATAGGGATGAATACATGTACTCCTGCAAACTGAGGAGTACAGGGTGAGTTTTAACTCATAAGCTCCTGAGTTTTCAGATGGATATGACAGAGCTGATCATAATATTAATCCTAATGCATGATCTTACACAGTTCAAAGCTATTAATATTCCTTCTTAAACAGAGTTAAATGCAGAAATTAACTAAGTGTATAAATAATTAAAATGATAAAACAATCATAATGCAAAAACCAAATTATGTTGTAATACCCAGAAAACACAAACAGCAGTTTGATGCATCTTAGAGAATATCAAAACTGGTGTAAAAATGTAAGTCTAAGACATTTTTCATTGCAAGTCAGACAAAAGTAAGTCTGGTCACTTAGAAGAGCCCACAATAAGCCTAATTGTTGGGAAGATTTGGGGCATCTTTCACATCTGCAGCACAAATGTGAGGGTCAGACTACACACTGGTGTTTAATACTTCAGGTATGGCATTTGTTTAAATCACAAACCTCTATTTTGAGCAACAGTAGGAAGTGATGTTTGTGTCAGCTGTGTCAAGACTATGAACTATTCAGTCAGTGGCTGACATATTATTGTATTGCAATTTAAAATATTTTTTGCATGCGAACCTGTCTGTGAGGAAAGCACAGATGAGGCTTTTTGCATCCTTTGAGATGTCGCTGTCATCGGGGAAGGTCAGGGCGTTCTTGTGATTCATGATCTTGCTGTAGGTGCCCACCAGAGAGTCAGCGTAGAACGGCGTGTCACCTGAGGAAACGTTCAACAACACAAAACATTACTCTTCAGAGTGCCTCATCTATTCCTAGCTCCATGATCTCACCATCTGTCTGTCGAATGTTTACTACATTAACTGAATGAGGGAAAATGCATGTTTCCTTAATGACCACATAGTAGAAAGTGTAAATAATACAACACAGTTGTGATTTACTGTATGTAAGAAAAAACAGAAAGCACTCAGGTTGCATTGATGCTGAAACTCACCGACGAGCATCTCATACAGGAAGACCCCCACAGACCACCAGTCACACTCTCGGCCATAGTAACCGTCTCCTCCCTGCGACTTCAGTACCTCGGGAGAAATATAGTCTGGAGTTCCTACTGCCGTGTCACATCGTACCATGCCATCCTGAGAGAGGGAAAAACAAAAGAACAGTCGAAAGCAGAACTGAAAGAGCACTAAATGTGATTCAGGTTTGTTCCACTTAATCACAGGGTTCCACAGTTCGAGTCTTTTCTCACATTTAAAACTAAAAATGGTAGCTTTGTAAAATTACGGTTGAACCACTGACGTCACATGAATTATTTTCACGATCTCCTAGCTACGTTTCTGTGCATTGATTGTGGTAATATCCTTGCTGTCTGTGGTAGGTTTAGAGCGCTCAGATTTCATAAAAAATATCTTACTTTGAGTTCTGAAGATATACGAAGGGCTTATGGGTTTGGAACGACATGAGGGTGAGTAATTGATGACAGAGTTTTCTATTATTGGGTGAACTATCCCTTTAAGAGCATGCGTGCCCAAAAAAGTTAAGTCAAAACATAAAATAAAAAAATTATGAAATTTAAAGTCATATAATAATATGATTGAATTGGGCATAAACCAAAGGCAAACTATGGTGCTGTTTCACTTTCAGAGCAGTTCACCATCAATTCATGCTGAGCATTTATGCCAAGCTATTGTTTATGATCTACCGTGACAATGCATGTTCATTTTCTTCATTGTGATAGAAACGCATATACTATTCAAAATAAGAGTCCCAGTGTATTTCAGATTTGTTTGTCATTAAAAGTCCTTTGATAAGCATAAAGAACTTTATTATTGGTATTTTGGTTAACAGAATAAACCACATCTGGCATTTAATTGAAAGTAAACTTTTGTAGCTTCCGTCTGGGCTGTCCTTGGTTATACACTTATAAAAATGAATCTTGATACCTCCGCAATCGATTGTGTTTTGTACCTGTACATTTACAGGGCTTGCAAACTTATACAGGCTTTCTTGAGATCAACTGGTCATTCAGACAACCCAGTGGCTCTTATGAAGTTGTGTAGTTTTGCACACCCCTAGTACCTTGTTCATTTTCATGCAGGTCCCAAAGTCTGCCAGCTTCAAGTGGCCGGCCTTGTCTAGCAACATGTTGTCCGGCTTTACATCCCTGAGACAGAAACGAAAACATCCACACAGGTTCTTTTCAACATTTCAAGCAGGTAGGCTCACCAGCAGAAAGCATGAAAGGGTTGTTGGATGTATGACTGAGACCTGTGAATGAAGCCCATGGAGTGAATGCAGTCTAGTGCCAGCACAACCTCAGCAGTGTAGAAACGAGCCCACTTCTCAGGAACATCGTAGTTGCTCATCAGGTTGACCAGGTCTCCGCCTGGCATATACTCCATCACCATGTAGAGGTAGCGGTCGTCCTGGAATGCATAAAACAGCTGGACGACAAAAAGAAAATAATTACTTCAAACTTATAAATACGGCTACATGTTTCAAGAAAATGTAACACGGCCACAAAAATGGCCACAAAAGCAATAGAACGGGTTTATATTAATGGCATAAAGACAAATCACACAGGTTATTATTAATAATCATAATGAGATTTAAAAAAAAAAAAAAAAGGTTTGTCACGAGAAATTATATGTTGTCTTGAGAAAGCCTGACTAGGAAGATCGAAGTGAATTTAACAGATTTAGTCATATGGTTTTAAGTTTGAAGACGTTACAAGTTTGATTAAGTAGCAGTTTTAAAAGACAGCAAATAGCAGCTTTAAAAAACATTATCAAGTATTCACTCAAAAAAAAAAAAAAACATCTTCAGAGTCCAAAAGCATTCTCTGAAAGTTATTATCGTGCAGCTAAAACACGTCTATAACAAAAGCAAAAAATATCCCTGTATAGGTTTTTAGTTTTTTTTATTTATAAGATGTAGTTAAGCAGTATCGCACAAGCAAGAATGCTGTTTTCCTGAATATCACCTCATGAACGCCATCGCGAATGCAAACCTCTACATTGCTTGTAAATCACTCGCATATGCGACTAAATCTTCATTCTGGCGACTAAATGACGTCTAATATTAGCCAATGGCTAATAAATTCTCAGATTTTACACGCCAGTGTGTTAGTTGGAGGCTAAGTAAGTATAAGTTTAGCACAGATATATTTTCACTCGCGAACACTCTCTGGCTGATCGCTTCAGAGTTTCACTCTCCGTCAGGGTATCTGTGCTTTTTCTCAGTTCATCTCAATGGATGCGCAGTGCAGCTGTATTTAATGTACCGTAAACTCTAGTGTAAAGGTGCACACATCGCCATCGTAGAGAGAGAGAGAGAGACAGAGAGAGAGAGAGAGAGAGAGAGAGAGAGAGAGAGACAGAGAGAGAGAGAGAGACAGAGAGAGAGACAGAGAGAGAGAGAGAGAGAGAGAGACAGAGAGAGAGAGAGAGAGAGAGAGAGACAGAGAGAGAGAGAGAGAGAGAGAGAGAGAGAGAGAGAGAGAGCTGACGCGCTACATATAAACGATATTCTTTGTTGTATTTTCCTGTCAAAATAACGGCGTTCCTATGGAAGACTCCAGCTTTTAAGAACAGCTGGGTTTTCCGGTAGTGGGTGGAGCTAATGCGCAAACGGCAATCTCATTGGCTGGCGCTCACCTATTATCATCTCCGTTTTGATTTCAGCAAATCAGTTCAAGCGAATGCACATAACCTGATTAATATGAATCCAGCAGCTCATTAATCCTTAATAATCCTTAGTGTGTTTTATGGGTCTTAGTAGGAATTGTATCATTATTATCTCATCAGTATTTTCCCCCAATGTTTTTTACAGAAACACAGAATGACCAAAAAAGCACTACCACCAGTCCATTTAAAACGACTAATAAGCATTCAAACATGGTTATCAAGTTAACTTCTAATTACTAAAGTTATATTCTTAAATAATACTTGATTATTATAAAGCTTGACTGACTGATGATGTACTTTCAGATGTTTAAAAAAACGGCGCCATTTTACAAATACATATATCAGTCTGGCGAGTAAACTAAAATATTTACTAGCCAATGGCGATTCAATTGCCAAGGTGTCTGTAGAGGGTTGGAATGTCATTTTTTTTACATTTTAGAAACAACAGTGTCCGTTTTTTGTTTTGTTTTGCCAATACAAATAGTTCTAAGCGTTTCGTTCCTAAATGAATCTTTTTTAATGAATCTTTTGAGTCAATGATTCCATGATCCATTCATACTTCATATCTAAATGTATGAATCGTTTATATGAATTATTCAATGAACTACTGGTGGCTTTAGTGTCATATTTATTTATCCATGAAATGCCCAACACTAAAGACACAGCACAAAAACACACTCAGCAAGATGTTGTTATATATCATTTTTTGTCAATATCACACACTCCTACTTTCAAGTTGTTCTTAAATCAGCTCAAAAAATCGAATTGTTGAATAGGATCATAGTCTGAAGCTAAAAAAGTCTGTGACCATGTGATATTCCTACCTGTACTACCCAGTTACTGTTGGCAAAGGCCATAATATCCCTCTCTTCCCAGAAGAAAGCAGAGTCCGACCTCTTGATCATCTCAAACTTGCTGAGCAGCTTCATGGCGTACACTTTCCTTGTGGCTTTGTGCCTCACCTACCAAACACAGAGAAAGAGAACATGAACAGGGCTTGTTATTTACTTTACCTTTCACTGGACAACGACATTCAAATAAAGTAAACAGTACAGAATATAACGCTCTTATAACTACTACTGTATTCACACTATGACAGGCAGAGCATCATTTAGTAGAAACTGAAAAGAAATAATGATTCCTTATAAAGAAATATAAAGTAAACATATGTGAAAACAACATTACTTCTTGCACACTTATGGACTGAATGAATCAATGGATATTGTTTTGTGGATCACAAAAAAAAAACACGCATCTTATTGTTCTATTTGAAAAATCAATAACTATCAATTGATTTTGCACTTTTAGTTTGCTCTCCCAACAGAAATGAACAAATATCTGTCAACATAACAGGTTTTTTTGTTAAATAGTGGGCAAATATCAAAGCTAGAGTCCTAAATCAGTGATACACAATGATAAATAGTTTGTCAAGATTAAATAAAAATGTCTTGGTAATAGCATCCCTTCTCAATAGCGCTCTTCATGCTAAACAGTGTCACATAGTTTTAGCTATGCATCGATTTAAAAAATGCATAAGTGTACATTTATACATTACTAATATTACTAATTGCATGTTTATTCAAAGGAATAAAATAACGACTGACTTTGAAAAAAGTGCATAATGTTTGAAATAATGCTTATAAACCATATCTAATTAAGATGCGTAAACAATTAGAAACAAAATAGCATCATCTATGCATGTACAGTTTAATACAAAGGACCTAAAACAATCACACAAGTGTTTATTCAGATGCACCGGGATGGGTAAAACATGTTTTTTTAAAAGTTGACCTTACATTAATTTTACATGGCTTTCTAAATAGATGTCCCTGTAGAAAATGTGATACATATGCATTCTTTTTTTTATAACTCATCCGTTTAAAATTATATTAAGACTTTAAGTTCTGCATAATTAAGGGCGTAGCCACTTGAGTGACAGGTGGATTGACGCTATGCTTGTTGCGATAGTCGGTGTTACCGGTGATACACGGTGTTTAACCCACCTACCGGTCATAGCACTTGACCACCGGCACAGTCTCCATCGTGTTGAAGTTTTAGCCTGTGCGCTCGGATAATATTGGCATTGATTTGCCGTCACATAAAGCACTTAATTCAGTTAGTGACTACGTGCCTTCGTAATTTAGCGTAAGTGGAACGAGCGCCGCAGTAAAGCAGCAGGTGTCCGATTTCATTTATCATTTGTGGAGAGTGAGGCGAGCTAACTGGCAAAGGATGGCGGAAGATCTGGTTTCAAAGCGAACTGTTGCAATTTAAAATGAAGGTTTTTCGTTTATTGTTTCTCATTTAGCCTATTTATAATTTTTTCGTACGGTGTATGCAGTTAATAGGCCTACCTCTTTTTTTTAAACAGCTTAACGTGAGTTTAATTTTTATATTAGTTTTTTTTGCACTTAAGTGTCCAGTGATTATTCGGGTAGGCTACCTTATGAAGTTTTTGATGTTCGTTCGTTTCATATTCGATGGTTGTGCTGTGTTTTTTTTTTTTTTTTTGCTGAAAAAGGCAGGCATTTATTTAACGAATAGTGAATTTCTTTATATAATTTCTTGTTTGATACTTGCACGATGTGTGCAGTGGTTCGTTTTGTTAATAAATGCACTTTAAAGGTGTTTCATAAGTGCTTTTGTTTAGTTTTTGCATGGTGTGTTAAGTCAGTGGTTCCCAAACTGGGGGGCGCGCCCCCTAGGTGGGGCGCGGAGGTATTGCAGGGGGGGGCGCGGCACGGCTACGGCTTCCCGGGTTAGTTACAATGCTAGCATAACAGCATGGACAAGTTTGTGACAGCGCTCCCAGCTAAACGCAAACCAGATGATGAATCTTCACCAAATATAGCAACTTCAAAAGCAAAGACAAGAAAATATGACGAGGCATATCTCGCACTCGGCTTCACCAGCACAACAGTGGGTAAGGAGGAAAGACCACAGTGTGTTGTGTGTCTAAAAATACTAGCTTGCGACAGTCTGAAGCCAAACAAATTAAAACGCCACTTGGAGACAACACATCCCGAGGACAAAGACAAGCCGGTGTGAAAAAACTCACACAGTGTCGTGCACAGCAGTGTCGCTTTACTAAAGCAGCATCCCTGCCTGCAAATGCTCAACTCGCATCCTACAAAGTTGCCTACAGAGTTGCTCAGTGTAAAAAGCCACACACTATAGCCGAGGAATTAATACTTCCCTCTGCGATCGACATGGTCTCAACTATGATCGACGAAGCCACTGCCAGCAAGCTAAAGGCCATTCTTCTCTCAAACAATACTATCTCAAGGCGTATTTATGATATGTCAAAAGACATAGAAGAGCAGCTAAATGACAAGATACGGGACCGACGCTTTGCTCTGCAGATGGATGAGGCGACTGACAGTAATAAAGACTGCTTATTGATAACATATGTCAGATTCATTGATGCCGATGATTTGAGGAAGGATTTGCTTTTCTGCAAACAAGTGACGAGCAGAGCCACTGCAGACGAACTGTTTAAAATAATTGACACTTACTTGAGAGAGGCCGATCTGAAATGGGAGGACTGTGTGGGGATCTGCACAGACGGGGCTCAGGCCATGGCTGGGAGAAGAGGGGGGCTGCAAGCGCTCATCAAGCGCATCTCCCCTAACGTGCAGTGGACACACTGTATGATACACCGAGAGGCGCTGGCGTCTAAACAGCTGTGTCCCGACCTGCACGATGTTATGACGGATGTCATCAATACAGTGAACTACATTAAAACACGACCTGTCAAAGCAGGTATTTTCTCTGCACTGTGTGAGGAAATGGGCTCCGACCACACAGCTGTTCTGTTTCACAGCGAGTCCCGATGGCTGTCACGTGGGAAGGTTTTATCCAGGGTCTTTGAACTGCGGGATGAGATCCGCATCTTTTTGGAGGAGGAGGAAAATGAACTTGCCCACAAGTTTAACAACAACAAGTTCCTCATGAAACTTGCATACCTCAGTGACATGTTTCAAAAACTCAATGAGCTAAATCTGCAGATGCAGGGCAGCAACACACACCTTCCACATCTGGCAGATAAAATCACATCATTCACAAGAAAGCTTGAGATGTGGGAGCAGCGAGTTACAGAGGGAAATATAGACTCGTTTGAGAACCTGAAGTCATTCATTGAGGTCAACAAGCTGCAGAACACAGTGATCCCATGCATGAAAGCTCACATCTCTGCCCTCCAAAAGCATTTCCAGAGGTACTTCCCAGTGCAGGATCCTACACAATATGACTGGATCCGAGACCCCTTCAGTGCAACACCACCTGCCGAATTCAGCACTACAGAGAATGAACAGTTCATTGATGTCACCTCTGATTCAACAATGAGGCTTGAGTTTAAGTCTAAGACACTAGCTGCATTTTGGATTGGAGTGGAGAAAGATTTCCCACTGCTAGGTAAAAGAGCTCTGGCCACACTCCTTCCATTTGCCACGTCTTACCTATGTGAGATAGGTTTTTCTGCTGTGGCCTCCATCAAGACTAAATACAGATCAAAGCTGGACATTGAAAATGAACTAAGAGTAGCAGTCTCACAGCTGCAACCCCGATTTGAGAAGATCTGCAGCATGAAGCAAGCCCACACCAGTCACTGAAAAGATGTGGACATTAAGGTGCAGTTTTTGCAGAGTTAAATGTTCAGGATTTTGTTATTTTCTTCAGAGAGCTGGTAAAGTGTAAAAGGCCACTTTCATGCAGGAATGGAGTTTATAAGAAGATGTGTTGAAAGCCATGAACACCATTACATGGTAAAATTTTATGATACATGATGCAGTGTCACTTTTAATAATTGTGAAGGTGATTTGTCTTTTTTTTTTTTTAGTTTTGTTCAGGAAGAAGTTGCCATTTTGTATGACTTACAATGTTAAGTAAAGTCCAGTGGAGTTTAGAAACAAAGGATTTGTATGTTTGTGTCAGTGTGGGGGGGCTCGAAAATATTCTTATCTTCAGAAAGGGGGGCCCTGCAGAAAAAGTTTGGGAACCACTGTGTTAAGTTATTATTCATTTTGCAATAAAGATGTGTGTAATACAAGATAGTGTCTTATTGTTTTGTGTATTTTTATTAAGAATAAAATAAATTAACCCATAATTAATTCAAACAAATGCTACTGAATTGCCGCTAATTAAAGTGAAAGTAAATTGAGACGTGTGCACGTCTGCACGGCCGCATTTTCAGCCACCCGAAATCCCCGACACACAACCCCGGTGACACCGGGATTACCGTTTTTTTTACATGTCGATTAACCGGTGGAAAAAATCCGTCACCGCAACATCCCTAATTGACGCTGCTGACACTCCCGTCGTGCTAGGTGGATGTGGCTTCAGCAACTAGCTCCCGCCTTTTTGCCCATTTTTGATTGTCCGGGAGAGTCGCGCGTTGACGCGCTGCCAAGATGGCGACGGCCCACTCTATATACTTTAGGCTTTGAAAAAACACACTTCAGGAGACTACGGGTGACGTCACGGACACTACGTCCATGTTTTTATACAGTCTATGGTGTGAACTACATGGTTTCAGTTTTGATGTTTTCTTTTCCCCAATATTTTTAATGAACAACATAATGCGCCGCATCTAGTGGCTTCAACTAAATAGGTTAAAAAAAAAGCATTAAAATGCAATGACACCTACATCCTCATCTCATGCGCCACTGATAAAGCTGTCTGATGCACAACTAAAATTCAAATGCAACTTTTTGCATTCGAATGTGGACCCTCACAAAAACAAACGTGTGTGTGTGTGTACTGTATGTATGCATGCATGTATATATATATATATATATATATATATATATATATATATGGAAAAAATGGAAGTAACTGCAGCATAAATTACAACAATACTCAATACACTTACCAGCTGTACTTCTCCAAATGCCCCTCGTCCTATGACCTTTACCAATTCATAGTCCTCTGCTTTCATACGAAGCTTCCGGATTTTGCTGATTGTGTCCTTATCTAGAAACAAACAAACAAAAAAAGCATATGCACAATATCACCCTTAGTGTGCTTGGTTTAATAAGATGCAGCTTAGAGAGAGACTCAATCCTGTAACTACATGCAGTTGTCAACAGACTGTGTGAACATAGCCTTAGACAACCTGTCTGAGAGAGACACCCGTTTAGATGAAGGTGTGCACCACTGAGGGCCCTAAATCTCTGCTTCCCAAGGGAACGGATGACATTCAGCCAGATTTGGTCTTCGCTGATCAAGAGAGATTCTATTCTTGCTTGAACGAGTCACACTTGTCAGAAGTATGAACGGATGGGGCGGAGGGGCTTCCAGATTCAACAGATTTAAGAATACAACAGAGAAACAATATGATCCGGATCACATTCATCGGGGTAAAGAGAAGCCAGCAATTGAACAGTCTCAGTTATGAAACGGGACAGAAGAAATCCCACAGTATTCACAGAAACATTAGAGAAGGATTTATGGTTATTTGCTATGCTGGACAGTTTGCAAAACATTTCGGGGAAAGAAAACAGTTGTATTTCATGACATGGAGGACTAGACTGGTGCCAAGTTGCAAATCAGTCATATCTCGATATTCTTTAGCATTTTACTGTTAAATAACTTGCTATTTAAGTATTTGCTCAGATGAATAGTAATTTTACATAAGCACAAAGACACTGATTCTCAGGTTCTTTGGCAATAATGCAGCGACAGCTCAATTGCACGCTTGCACGTGTGTGTAGCTGTGTGTGACTGCATGTGTGAGACTAAATGCATTTGCAAAATTTACGTAAACAGTTGGTTATGGCTTGTAAACAGAGGGGAGAAAACATGTCAAAAAAGATCTATGCATGTGAATCAAGCTTTGACCTGCTCCTGTCTAGGAAAAGAAAATATTGCTTGCTTCTGTTTCTGGAAAACTTTCAGATGCATAAAACAATTTTAGTTACTGAAAACACTATGTTTATTGCTTGAGAAAGTTCTTTAATAATTCAATTCTAAATAAAAGTACTTAAAAAAAACAATTGATCAATAACATTTTTTTAAATTAAATCAAATTGGTGGGTTTCCTAAATTAATGGACACAGACGTTTTGATGCACTGATTTACACAAATCAAACGTAACTTTAGGATTATGTTTGCTTTCTGTTTAAATACCCTCACACTTGCAAACTGCAAAGTAAGGAGGAAAACATTCAATTGCATGCTGTTTAAGAAATATATTGACATAAAATGATATGCCTCCATTGACAGAATATAACACGAGTCTCCACCATGCAGTGCCACTTTTCTTAAGTGAATACTTGGAGACAAAACAGTGTCTGGCTGAAAGTACTGACCCAAAACCAATCCCCATTCACAGCAAAGCAGCTTGAAACTCTTTAGACTCGCCCAGACACAATACTTACATCTATTTAAGAAGTTATCGATGCTTTTGTTTTTCCTCAGGGCTGGAAAATCAAGGTCATAAACCAGAGCATCCAGACTGTCCTGGAAATACGAAAAAACAAAACACAAATGTTACTTGAATGAAGTGTGAATTTTGTCTCTTCTGACCAGTACTTGTGCTACATGTCATCATTTTTACATACTAGGAAACAAATATTCTTGCACGATCAGCATAAAATGCACAATTTGACTCCAATAGGGATATGCCAGTATCAAATTGTTGCAATTAATTGCTAATGCTTTTATCATGGTATACAGAATTATCACGATATTGAAATTTAGTTGCATAATACAGAATAACAGGTTTAATAACTTGTTTCTTATAACCAAAATAACCGAATATTTAAATACAATAAGGAAATACACTCAAAAACAAAATCTTTAAGTACTCATTAGTTAACCTTAGTTAATGCAATAACATTCACAATGAGCAATGGCTACATGTAGAAAAAAGTAATCTGCACAATCATACATTGACCGATTGTTCAAAAACAACACGTGCGATATTTTAAGTTGTGCTGAAATGCTGTATATTATTATTTTTCACAGTCATTAATGCTCTATACCGCCAAAGCAAAAACTGATCTATGATCAATCGCCAATGCACATGTATTAAAAAGAAAGAACTGAAATGTACACGTGAACAGAAAGCCACCAGTTAGTAGGAGAAGCAAACAGACTTCTCTTTCCTGGTTTATCATTGTTTTAACAATGCACAAGCCCACAAAGAGTGTCACTGACTTTGTAAGATTGTAAGTGAACCTGAAGGAATATGTTAAACAATAAAAAGTCATGAAGCCTGAATTGAGGCTGAGGGTCTGAGCACACGCCACACTTGATTTAAGAGATCCTGGATTACAGTAGATTAAGATTAAGCCTGTTGATGTCACTTATGCCACGAATAACCTGGTTCCATTGGTCTGCAGTTTCTTAACTGGGAACAGTTGATGGGCATTTATATACACATTAGTCAAAAATCTTTTTATTGTTTTATTGCCTTTTTTGTGGAAGGAAAGTGGCAGGGAAACACGGGAACACGTCTAACATGTTCGCTCATCTCTGTGACAACCATTCAGTCCAATTCAGAGAGATGAAGGTAAATTTATTAAACTTTGTCTCATTTCTGTGTTGAATACGACATAAAAATAATTATTTGAATGACAAGATGCCACAGTTACACAGACTATTTTCATTTGCATGTAATGTTAGCTTGTTTTTAATGTAGTTTGAGGAATTAGCTAGAGGTCCACTAGGCTAGCTATGCTAAAAGTTAAAGCTAAAAGTAAACGGAGTAATTAAAAATGACAGTGTGCCAGAAAAATTATTTTAATTATACGTTGATGGAATGCATTTAAGTCATACACTGTCACAAAGTGTGAGTCATCTTGCCCTTTATAAGTAGTTTAAGCTAGCTATAATAGTTAACACTGGCTTGGCTTGTTATTCAGACAATAATAATAATAATAATAATATGAATTTTAGTACTAGTGTTTTACAGACAAGTTACTATGCATCAAGAATGCCCATTTAAATGTCAAGACATGTTAAAATGTCAGTGTTGAGTGTTATAAAGTAGGGCTGCACGATATTGGGAAAAAATGACATTGCGATATTTCATTTTTCTGCGATATCTATTGCGATATGAAATCTAATCTAATTTTTTCTTACAAACAAAAATGGGGTGAGCAGATTTACATTCTCATTTTAAATGATTTAAACATCGACACCATCGTGTCAATTGATAAATATGCGCGAGGGAGAGAGAGCAAGACAGCGCTCGTGTTTTTTAAAGCGCCCGCTCTCTCTCGCTCTCTCTCTCTCTCTCTCTTTCCCTCTGTCTCTCTCGCGCGCGTTAATGGATCAACTACGACACCCTACATCGCACATCCTGCGATGTGACTATCGTGGATTCGTACATCGCGATATATCGATGCTTAAACGACACATCGTGCAGCCCGATTATAAAGTAATGTTTTTCCTGTCTTTCTCTATTTACAGAGTAGCCATGCATCTATCAGTGCTGGTTCATCTTCAGCTGAAGCCATTGGTCAGTCAAAGAGGCGTTTCAGCGTCAGGCTTCATCTTACCGGGCCAAAGAAATCAATCATGCCATAGCATATTATATTGCCAAGGACATGATACCAATTCACACTGTAACAAAACCTGGATATCAGAAGGAATATCCAGAAGATACCATTTTTTTATTTTAATAAACTTTACAGAACTTTTTTTTGCCAAATCACATGTAACTGTGTGTCCACCCAGGAAAGTTTTATAAATTGCAAATGACCCTCCTAACCCCACTTTTATTAATTTAGTTTCTCAGATTGTAGGGTTCAATGTAGGGCTTTTCAAATTGCAAGAAGAAGAATTTCAGATTTGCTGTGCTTATTTGTGGGGCTAAGCAATTTGACCAACATTTTGTGATTGTATATAAATATGGCTATTAAAATAATAATATTATTAAATTATGATTATTAAAAAATCTAAAAATATATATAAAAATACAGAAATGTATACTATTATAATAATATTTGTGTTTTATATTACGTTATCTTTTTTTAAATGAAAAAATTAAGGCACAAATAAACCTTCAAATTTTCTGTTCTGACAGAAAACCACAGGAATCTCTTAAAGGGATAGTTCCTCCGAAAAGAAAATTCTGCCGTTATTTACTCACCCTCAAGTTGTTTTAAACCCGTAAGACTTAATATCTCTTGTTGAACACAAAAGGAGATATTTTGAAGCATGTTGGGAGCCATTGACGTCCAAAGTATTTTTTCCCAGACTATTTAAGTCAATAAGGTTACCAACATTCTTCAAAATATCCTCTTTTGTGTTCACCAGCTGGAAGTCAGTCATACATACAGTATTTGGAACAGCTTGATGGTGAGTAAATGACAGAATTTTCAGTTTTGGGTAAACTATCCCTTTAAAGCTTCTCTTTTGTTGATAAGTGAAACGATATAGTATTGGATAGAGTTTGTGCGGAGCAGCATTTACTGTGGACCGAGCTGCAAACACCTCCCACAGTGTCACGCATCACTCTGAAACACACAGCACAAGTATTTCTTTAATTAAATTCCAGCCTTTGTGATTGGATAAATCACACTAAGCCATACCGTGATTTAGTTTTATTTCAGTTAATCTTACGAGCCCTACAGCAATGTCTTGTTTTTGCATTCTAAGCTATAGATTCTGTGTTGTTCCTCCTTGCCGTAGTTTAGAAACCTCCTCTCATAAGCCAAAAACGGTAGCACGAACAATTCAGTGGTTCATTCAATTGTAGATAAAAACAGGATGTGCAGATGCACTTTTTTCATCTTAATGCATCACGTGATTTCGCAACATCTACGCAATGAGACGCGCAAAGTACAATGGATTTACCATTTGATGTTTGTTAAAGGTTATTTTTTTCTTTTTAAATTCACACAATAACAAAACAACAAAAAAAGTAAACATTTTGAGTCTTGAAAATATAATTGTTCAAATCGATCACTTTCCCAACTTTCCAAACCCTGTGCGAACTCTGAGATAATATCAAACCTCCCCATTCAGTAATGTATGTTTGCATAACATCCTGCCACAGAGAATTCTGGACGGCCACAGTCACATTCCACAGCAGGACTGTACACGTCAGAGAGCTATTTTAAGAATGTAGCCGAACAAGCTCCCAACAAAGTGGAGGAAAAAACAGCTAAGACCACAGTCAGAAAGTGAACAGGGCTTTATTTCTAATTAACACCATTCGAAAGCGATTGAGTCTTTACTTAAAGTCTGAAAAAAAGGAACAGAAAACAGTGGGTCTTTAAAGAGCACATCAGAGGAAAAGTTTCTTAAAACTGTCCAAAATCCAAGTTCATTGTACAGGGAGTTAAAAACAAACGTCTCTAGAAACCTGAGCAATTACAGATTTGACTAGTGTTGTCAAAATTACCCAAACACTGAAACTGTAATACAACTGACTCAATTCTTCACCCAATTGAAAGTGGCTGTTGTCAAAGCATCCCATGTGTACGTGTAATCAAGTTTACCTAATCTTGAAAAGTGCTGATTACAGCATCATATTTATTTATATTTACTCCCATCGCATCCGTTGCTTGCAATACAGCACTCAGCACATGAAGGCAACGGCCACTAAGAGGAGTTTAAATGAGTCAGTGAGCAGAAGAAATCTGCTCGAAACGCTTTTGTTCAGCATGAGCTCACTGATTGAGTTACCCTTTCATGCATCCAGCTTTATAACCAATAAAATGTAGACTGTGAATAAGGGATTCATTATTTGTAGAGTAAGCTGCATGGATTATAACAGGAGTTTTTGCAAAAGTGCAGAACTCTATGAGCTCACAGCAAAAATACATATTGTTGCTTTTTTGAAGTAAAATGATTAAAGAGATAGTCCATCCAAAAATGACAGTTCTGTAATAATTTACTCACTTAAGTTCAGTCTTATTTTTTTGCAGAACACAAAAGAAGATATTTAGAAGAATGTTGGTAACCAATTATTCCCGGTTCCCATTGACTTCCATTGTATGGACAAAAAAAAAATACACTGGAGGTTAATGGGGTTTGGTTACCAAGAAAATGAGAGAAAAACGTTTTGGAATGACATGAGAGTGAGCAAATAGAATTTTTCATTTCTGGATGGACTTCTCCTTTAAATGCCATCCTTCCACTACCAAAGAATAAATAGATCAAATTAACATTGTTGTTTACAACAAACAGCAACAGAAGGTGTAACATGCCACATCTGATGGAGCTCTAATAAAAACACAGACTTGGAAAAGTTCTCATGCATCATGTCATTTACATTGCTTATGATATTTCCTCGCAAACATACATCTGATTATCTCTTAGAGCGGGGAAATATTTATTTTCTTTTAGTTTGAATCAGACCAGACTGTGCTACAGCATGAGCCATGATTAAGAAGCATAATAGATCTAAATCTAAATTGACAAATCTTATTTTTTTTTTTTTTTTTTTTATATTGCAGTAGTATGTATTTATTTATCTGTGCACTTTAAGTTTCTGTGTTTTTGGATGTAATCTCTGAATGTGCAAGTGACCTTCTTATGTGTGTGAATTGATTCAGAACTGTGATTAAACTGACCGGAACTACTAGTGCATTCAAGAGTTTCACACTTTCAGTGCTCACATTTCAGCAAAATTGGAATCAAGCACTAATGACAGTATAAAGAAGTAAAACAGCAGCTAAGCTTGATCTCCATACAAATGTTAATTACTTGAATGTGTTAAACTGTTAAACTTGAAAACCTTTATGCAAGCCAATGTTGCAATTAAATGAAAGCTACCTGTAGCACAGAAACTGTGTGACGCCATCTGCACGGCCAATGTTTATTCAACCTCTACCTATTGGTTTATGTTGAGACGCATGCAAAAATGCACTTTATTCACACACAGCTTACCGACACAGAGAGAGAGCTGCCAAGATTGTGCAACTTGTTCAAATTGCTCTGTTAAAATAAACTAACAATGCAATATAAATCTTCAACATTTTTCTCTCAACCCAATTGCATTATTTTCAATCGAGATGAATTGGTAAAAAATGATTTTTTGTACAAACTATTAATGTTGGGATTACATTGAATGGCTTTTGTAGACATATCCAACAGGCCAGTGGATCTGTATAGTTCCTTATTAAAGTTATTAAAGTATTGTTTATATTGTGCTGTAGTATTTATTTACATTTCTGGCACAAGCACTGGAAGTCTGTAGCGCCCCCTTGAACAACACCTGAATGCATAGATTACATATTTCATACATACAGTTCTCACTTGCATACTTGAACTTCACACATTTATTGAACTGAACCAAAAAAAAAAAAAACAGGTTCAGTCAGGGGCTACAGTGCTCCTGGTAAAAAGAGTCAGTCTGGAGCTCTGCAATGCATTTGTGAACCCTGAGGAGAGTTTTCAGGAAGATCTTTTTTACATGCTAATCACTCCTAATTTACTTGTATATTTACACACATTTCTTGAATAAGGTCCAGTCCTTTTAGAGCAGATTTTGAATTTCTCTCATATTTCATGAAGTTTGCGTCACTGACTGAAAAATATGGATTGTATAAAGCGCTACAGAAATAAAGGTAAGACAATTTGCAGGTATATGTAAACCCCAAAAACTCTGTTCCCATTGAGCCAAACACATTTTAAGATCACAGTCAACAGGAAGTCACACATTTTAGATTCTGTACACGTGTATGCAGTAAACTTCCTTTGGAGGAGTATTTAAAAAAAAAGCTCCTCTAAGACACCAAACTTGGTGAACGTGATACCAAAACACTGTAGATGCTAAAATGTCAGTGTTTTATCACTTTTTTTCATTTATTTTTTTGGTTGGAAAATAATGCATTTTAGCTTAGAAAACTTAAAGACGTTACTATTGTGTATGTGTGTTGGAAACATTATATATCTAAAGTACTGGGTTATTATTGATATTAATTAGATCAAAAAGCTTGCGTTTAATTCGATTTGGTGATTATGTGTTATGTGGGTGATACTTTATCTGAGAACCACTGTTCTAGATTACTCTTGAGGGATAAAAGTATCATAAATATTTTTCAGATATTTATATTTTCAGACATGATCCAATGCTTTCGATGCTCCTCATTTGTAATTCCTTTGGACAGAAGCATCTGCTAAATGACTGAATATAAGTGCATCCTTAAATCGGATCAAAGTCCATTTAAATACATCCTTAAACACTTTCCACCTTCTTTTACATACATTTTTTTAATAAAAGTCAGAAAGTTATAAATGCCATAAAGTCGAGATATGTTTTTTTAAAAGTTGAACTTGCATTAATTTTACATGGCTTTCGTAACATTCTCTTGTGCGAGACGCGAGTGCAATGGTGATAGAAGTCCCTCTAGAAAATGCAATATGCGTTCTGTGAACGGCTTGGTTTCAGTTTTGATGTAAACAAGATCTTCTCCACATTAATGTTCTCTTTTCCCACAATATCTGTGATTAACAACGCAGCAGCACCACATCTAGTGGGTTTAACTGGATAGGCTAAAAAAAGTATTAAAATGCAAATGACACTTACATCGTCATCGCATCTCGTGTGCCACTGATACGGCTGTCTGATGCACACCTAAAATTCAAATGCTTTTTATTTTAAATTTGATGAATACTAGAAATTATAATTTTATTTTGACAGCCCTATAATATAATAACGTGTATACATTTTTTCAAACATCATTAGAAGGAGCTCTAAAAGAGTTTTTTTAAATGTTCATCTGTCTGAAAAAAACCCATGCAGTGACTGATTTCATTATAAATATTTGAATGTATTTTGTCATCATGTCAACCAAATTCATGCTCAAAACTAATCAAAATCCTAATAACATCTGGGGAGATTTGGTGTCGTCTCCAAACAAAAGTAAAACTTGAATTTCAAAAATTTGAGCAAAAATCCAATATTGTGCATTACTAACTATAATTTTACTACTATGAAGTAAAATTTATACATCCATTATGAAATACTGATTTGAATTCAACATTCATTTGACAGTGTAGCTGTATTACAGTAATCTCTGTCTTTATGCACACATTATTATTTTATCTCAAGCATGTATTTGTGAAAACCACTAATGATTTGAAATGAATGAAACTAACTGGATCAGAAGCCCCTGCGGTGTCATCCTCCTGTACTCCGCAGCTTACCACGTCCTTCCTCACATTTCTCAAAACAGAGAACTAATCAGTGCTAAAACAAGGGCTTTCATGGCCTTTAAGGCGGAAGATATACCAAACACTGTTGTGATGGTGTGCCAGAAGAGATCCTGCATGTCCAAGCAGATGAGGAACACGGGAACAGCGAAGGAAGGAACCGAGACCAGTTATTAACGGATAAAGCCCTGCCACCCACCAACACCACTGTAACACGAATACAGTTAACAGTGCCACAACAGCACAGTATTACAGTAATGCACAGCAGCAGAAACTCTGACATGGTTAGGGCAAATTAAAATAGATTAATTTGAATTTAATGTTTTGCCACTATTTATATATATTTTTTATGTTATTTCTGAACATACAGAATATGTTTAAGACAAGTTTGTACAATATGTGCTTTCATATTTCATGCATCTTTTCTCCAAAGATATTTAACAAGTGGATTTGTTTTATATTTACAGTGCAGCATTCACTCTGGATGCTAAACAGAATGGAGCCACCATTCCCAAGACAATGTAAAAGCGTAGTCTGAAAGTGGATGATAAAAGATCTTTTCATAAGAATAGAAAGAAACTATTTCGCTTCACCTACCTGCCATAGAAATCATGCCTAAACTGCTTGAACAGTCTGAATGCAGTGCATGGATTAGCTGTGCTTCGCTGCACATGTGCTGGTGACAGCATCACAGCTGAGACCATTTCTCCACATGCGTTCTTATGCAATCCTTGTACTCATTCAGCGTCATCGTCCGGTGAAGTTCAAGTCAAATACTCAAGAACAGAAGGACAGAGGACACTTGAAATTACCCGGATGTGTTTTGGATGCATCGAATACAGACTTGATAGCACCTTAAGAGTTCATTCTCTCACGGTAGTCTGGCAAGACCGGTCTCCACAAGAATCAAAGACTGTTCTTTGCTTTCTTGGAGTTAAGAAACTGCCTTCCTCAACTCTCAAGCACCTACAAGAACCAACAAAACCTCAGAAGGGAGTTTCTATAGTAATTACGTGACATAAAGCATGAGAAAGCCCGGAAGTCTTTACTCTGTTAACACAACCTCAGGGTGAGGAAACAAATCTGCTAGTGAGAGATGCAAAGGAAGTGCCACGCTTTGTCATTTCGATTTCAATATACAAACTGTTTTAGATTAATATTACAACCTAATTACCAACCGGATATTACTGTATAACAGAATGACACCACCATGTAAGGCTTGAACAGAGTTTTCCAGAAGTGACACATGGGACAACTAAACCACTAATGCAGATCTGGTGTGTGGTAAAGGCCTGGTCTAAGCAGTACTTGTTGAGCATCTAGTCGTCCACTTTTCTGAAACAGGAGCTGGTTGCATAAAGATTATTGCCATTATTGTATGACTGTGTCTTAAAGTCATCTTTTATTAATCCTCAAGCTTTTCCAAAAATGTGGGAGTTTTTTTTCCTTCTGTAGAGCACAAAAGAAGATATTTTGAAAAATGTTGGTACCAAAGAGTTGACGGCAGCCATTGAATTGTTCTCCATGGAAGTCAATTTGATTTCCAACATTCTTAAAAAAAAACATTGTATGTTTAACAGCAGAACAACCCCATAATTTCCTTGAAACCTTTTACACATTCAAAATATTGCGTGCGCAAAAATGCAAAATATATTAATTAAATTAAATCTGATAATAGTTAAGAATGCTTATATTAACTGGTTAACCAACAGCAGAATTTCGATGATTAATCAGTTAAATATAGTAAGCAATTTGAATGTTTGCTGCAAATGTAAAAAAAAAGCTACATGTATAAAACAAAAATAAATTGGTGTTTTTGAGTTGCATAGAAGACGCATTTTATTATTACATTCAGGGGGTTGATTTTACATGCACAAAAAACAGCATTCACATGTTCATCATATCACATCACGCACCTGCAGCGCTTCTGCGAGTAGAGAAAAACATAATAAAGCTAGGCTATATATAGCGAATAAATAGGCCTATACGAGAAATTAGGGATGTCCAGATCCAATAATGGGATCGTAAATTGGGCCCGATCACGTGGTTTCAGACTTGATCGGAATCGGACGTTACCTCCCAATAAAAGTTAAACACTCCTGCAGTGTGCGTTTCATTCATACTCGATACCAGAGGGCGTTCTCGCACAGAAAGTCATATCAGGAAATTCCTAATATGGACAAAAGCATCCAGCTATCCAGCTAAAGTTGCCTATAATACCAGTCAGAAGTTTTTGAACAGTAAGCTTGTTAATGTTGTTTAAGTCTCTTCTGTTCACCAAGCCTGCATTTATTTCATCCAAAGTACAGCAAAACAGTACAATTTTGAAATATTTTTACTAGCCTATTTAAAATAGCTGTTTTCTATTTGAATATATTTCAAAATTTTATTTATTGAAAATCCTGGATCAGTTTCGATTTTCGATGTTTTTTATTCTTTTTGTGTGTATTACATTTTTCGATGTTCTTTATTCTTTTTGTATGTATTATAGAAGTATCAGATCGGGACTCGGTATCGGTAGATACTCAATCAAATGACTCAGACTTAGGGCTGTCGTGATAGTCGATAAATCAATTAAATCGCACAATAAAAAAAAAATGAGCTCGATAATTTTTTCAGCCGCGATAATTTTTTTCTATTTTTATTTAAATAATGTAGCATGTCATGATGTGATGTGGTGTTAGTATGGAGCGCAGCCTGTGGACAGCCCGCGGCAGAAAACACCCTCTCCGATGGCAGGGATGTCACGGGAATAAAGAGATAACGTCTCGTTAGAGTGGCCAGCTTTGAGAAGCGCCTTTCATTTGCTTTGTGGATGTTTGCGTAGCAAGCGATACAGCATTGTACTTACAAAACTATTGTACTTTTTATCGCGCAATATATCCCGTAACATATTTTGCATATTTTGTAGCCTTTTTTTCGCTCGCTTTATTTGGCTTGCTCAGCTAAATAGGTCTGTAGGCATGTGGTTGCGTGTGTCTACGCGCCCAGTTACTCACACACACACACACACACACACACACAGCGCATGCGTTGATTTCTCCTTCTTTCCAAAGCTCTCGGGCGGTTGCGCTACTGAGGCGTCTGTCTCAGACTAACTGAACGGTCCCTTCATCGGTCAAAATGTTTACTTTTGGTTAACTGTTAAACAGTCAATATGAGCATCCCTAACTGGCATATAAACATAATATAACATACAAAATTAATTCATTTTAAGCCACACAAAGTCAACATGTTGGTATTTCTTGCTCTGAAACTGCCATAAAATTGTATTGATCTTTGAAAAGGTGTACCTGGTGTATTATGCCATTATCATTAGTTGAAACTGGTTTTAGAACGACGATATTATCGTTTATCGCGATAATTTCTTGGACAATTTATCATTCAGCTATATTTGTTATCGTGACAGGCCTACTCGGACTCAAGGGCAAAAAACCTGATTGGGACATCCCTACGAGAAATATATTTTTACTTGAATAACAACTTAAGAAAAAGAAACAAAAAGTGCAGAGTTTTGGTTCATTTTTGTCCTGAACGAAAGGAAACAGACGGCAGAAAGCGGCATGCTATTTTTCTTTAGGCTTATTTTACGCACAAATTTGTTTTTATTGTGAATGTTCACAAATAAAGGCAAACGGTTTACATTATCTTCATGACTAAAAGGAAAGTTGCTATGACTGTTAGAAGGGAAAAAACTCAAATGACTGCGCTTGAGCCACATAAACGCACAAAGTTAAGCTTTGCTACCTTGACAATGCAGGTTCATTATAATAAAATACAGTCAGTGAAACATATGAAAAAAAAAACACACTGCTCAGTTTAAATATGTAATAAAATCTGTGCTGTTAAGTGTTATCACTGTACCACCATGATGTTATCCAAAACATTTTGTTTTACGTGGATATTGGAACAAGTGAAGTAGGCTATAATATGGAAACAATTGAATTTATGTCGAATGAGAGACCCAACATTGGTTTCAGTTTTGTTTTAGCCTAAATTAATTTGTTTTGGCTTGTCGTTTATGTTGCTGAAACTTCTTATAGGCGCTTTTTATTGGTGTTCTTTTTTTAAATAGGCTACTGTTAATTGAAAGGATTTGTTGTGGAGTGAGGGGAACTAAAATAGCATAGCTTTGTTTACAGTGTTTATTTTATTGTTTGTAAACATTTTGCGTCTGCAATAATTAAATAATAAAATACAACAAAAAATGTATGTGTGTAGCATAGCCTATTTTAACAATGCAGGAAACCTTTTTAAATATTTTGATAAATCACTTAAAATAAATAATAAATGACTTTTTAAAAGGAAAACGCCACCGTTTTTCCATATTCCTCTATTTTCTTCCCTCAACTTACACGAGTTGATACATGCCTCTCCCATCTCAGTGCGTGCACGTGCATCTCGTCTAATATGAGGGAAGAACAGAGGAATATTGAAAAACGGTGGCGTTTTCCTTTAAACTGTTTAACTGATTGTATTTATTGGTCAAAATTCTTAACGGTCGGTTAACGGTTAACCGGTTAAAGTGAACATCCCTAAATTCAGAAATAGGTCTAATGTAAAATACCAGTAAATAATCTAAAATGTGAACATTAGTTTCAAATTTGCCAAATTAAACGTCCATTACTAATCCTCCCATAATTATATTATTCAATTGTACAATATTTAAACAGTGAGGTAGTATTAAAAAAAAAAGTTTTGTATATAGATTTTAACTGATGCAGATGCTCATAATTTATGTTTAAAGAAAAAGTCATTAAATTAAGTCAACTATTGAGTATTTATATACTCATTTTTGCAGAAACACGCTCAAGACATCCAATGGTCCATTTAGTTAGTGTTTCATACTATGTTTATTTTTCCAAATGACTTGAACTAAGTCTGGGATCAAGTCCTGCTATTCATAATTCTCTCCAACCAATTTATTTTTCTTTTCAAACTGCAAATCTGTACCTCAAACCACAAGAATATACATGGGCCATAAAGCACTGCACTGTAACACACATACACTCAGGGGCCCCCTGTGGGTCCAAGACAAGAGGTTTTTTGATTAGCAAGAGATTTTATTAAGAGCTGGGTCGGCCGGCCACAGGATGATGTAGCGAGGGCTGAGCAAAGGACTCCATTCACTGATCAACCACTGCTTCTGAAGGGCAAAAACAACACTCTCGTCCCCAAAGATCATTACCATTCATCCTCAGCCTAAGCTCACACAAAACACACAAACCAGTTTCAACAACTGGCCACATAAACACAATCAGTTATGTTAAATGAATTTAAAAAACAGCTGGGTGAAAAAAGGATGCCTATCAATTAATATATTCAGTTTTCAGGTCATGTGATTTGACTGGCATGGAGATACGAGATCAAAACATCCATAAAACTGCAGAACAGGCCTGTCCACTTTACATCTCTTTCAAGTCGAGAATATAGGTTTGGAAGTCAATGGCTGCCATCACCTGTTTGGTTACCTGCATTTTTCAAAAAGACGAGTGTGTGTAACTGATGACTATTTTCATTTTTGGGAGAACTATCACTTTATGCATTTCTTTTTTATGTGTTTCTGTGGGAAAATGCAGAGCATGCAAGATAGCACACTACATTCATATTCCATGCACATGCGTTTGTCTGTATACAGTATGCATCATCAATAAGGTGTGCATTGAATATCAATTCTTTGTGGTATGCAATTGTGAGAGAAAACCAGATTATTCTCAGCCAGGAGACGGTGAGTCTGGCATCTACACACTAGAGTTTACAGTACATCAAATATACTGTACATCCACTGATCAGTCAACAGGAATATACACGAACACGGAGAGTGAAACCCTCAAACGCTCAGGCCTGCCCTCACTAACATTCACAAATGGTTACTTTTTCGATAATTTAGGGCAAGTTTCGTGTCCATTCATGATAATTAAATTTTTTCCAAAAATTTTCTTCAGAAACACCATATTTTAATTATTAAAATCCCAAATATACATTTTGTGCATACATTTTGTTTGAAATTGTCATGTCCCTTAAATTACAGTTTTTGCTATTTTTTAATCAAGTTCAAAACCATGAATATTAAATGTTAGTCAATTTTATCTATATAAAATTTATCTCTGCAATCTAAATATCTTAAAAGAATAGAATGAGTTTAAATTCACTTTTCTTTCAAATAAGTAAATATTTCATTTCACTCACATACACAATTTCTTTTTTGTCAACTATAATAGAAATCAAACTGGTTTATCGTAAAAACCGTATCTTAATTATTTGATATATTTGATCTTGTCGTGATCTTTAGTAATTGCCCATCCACTATGTTGGGTACATTGTAATAGTTTGCAATATTTTAATTCAAATAAATGTTATAATTTGAGGTTAAACCTGATCAGGAATGTCATTAAAGTGAAATTGTCACATAGAGTTTGTCAGTAACAGCTGACCAGCAGGAAAACATTTTTATTTGTAATATCAATATTTAATAATTGTTATAAATGTTTTATAATTAAGTTAGTTGTTTTATCGAGAAAGCATTATGTTGTTACACTTCTTTCCCGATGTGAAATGCAATCTAAATTATGAATGACTCATTGTTTGAAATAGGTTTAAAATCACCAACATCTGAAATCACATTTTCAAAAGTCGTTTGGGTGCCACAAAACCAGAATTAGGTCAGTGTGCGGTGAGAAATGTTGTTGAAAATGCCATTTCTGACACATTCCTCCAGGAATGTAAAGTCAGAGGAAAATATAACATAAGCTGGAAACAGTGATGCCGGTCGCCCAGAGCCGCCCCATGGCAGAGGAGGACGGCTAAAGGAACGAATCAGCCCCAGCGCACCACAAGAAACGGTCATGAGCTTCCCAAGCACAAAGTGGCTTTGATCGGCCAGTTGCCCTGAGGTGCATGCAGATCTAGACTCTAGCTTCATTAAACATGTCATATCTCGAACCGTGGCTGTAACAGGAAGTATTAGAGGTGGATATGGGGACAGGTGAGGCGATACACATGGAAGAGACGGGTAAGAACAGGCCAGAGGTGAAAGCTTCAGATTGACAAAACAAAAGTACCTTTACTATTACTATTTGCTCTTTGTGAGAGCAAACACAAGGCTTAGGCCTTTACAAATGCTGTGTGTAACTGAAAGGCATTTCATTTTATTTATAACGTGCAATTTAATTCACAGCAATTATAAAGTGAGCTTTTGTAAAAGCCATAGATAGTGGTTGGAATACTATACATAATATACAGTTAAAGGGACAGTTCTCCAAAAAAAAGTTAATTATCTTTTCATTTACGCAACCTTAAGTTGTTCCAAACCTGTAAGAGTTTCTTTCTTCTGTTGAACACGGATGAAGACATTTTGAAGAATGATGGAAACCAAACAGTTGCCGGTAGCCATTGACTTCCATAGTATTTTATGTATCTATTATGTACGTTTGAATAAATCTGGCATCAAATGTTTTAATTACAGCCATACTTTAAATGTTTATATTTCAAAGGCATATTGGAGTATAAATATTATTCTGTTGGGGTGACATAAAAACTGCCTTACGTGCAAAATTCCTAAAAACACAGTTTTAAAAATGCTAGTGATGCACAAAAAGGATTTATTTTTATTTTTTTTTAATTTCGATGCTTCACTCCCAGGAAGACCAGTGACTATTTTATGGACTTCAATGAGGACAATATTTTCCCTTGCATGCGTGTGTCCACCAATCTGCAATGCTGAACACATAGTAATGTTTGTCAGAGGAAGACTATTTTAAAACAACTGTAGAATCATTATAGATGATTATTGTTCACCCTCATGTGTGGAGTTCATTTACTGGGAGCTGAAGAAACTTGAAGGGCTCTAAACCCATCCACCTGCAACAATGACAGTTTAATAATGCAGAAACAGAGTAGAAGATGATTTGCTTTGTTTGCAGAGAACATAAACGTAATGAAAAAACATATATAGATTATGCAACAACTTTAAATACTACATCACCACATTACACGATTACAACATAATGAGCTACACTGACTGAGGCATTATAGGCCACATTTTGCCTTGAAGCAATTCATTTTCTTTCCAAGATTCTCCTGTAGAAGAATTCATCGCCCTTTTTTTGTGTGCTGTCAGACTCATCTGAAGAATCAAAATGATTTGTTCACTAAATAAGTGTGGAGGACAGCTTTCTCTGAATGCATGCAAAACGATTCCACATGACTAAAATTAAACTGAATAGTTTTAGTAGTATCCTGATCACATGGTTTGCCAGAGCTGCAATATTTGCTCAAGATTAGTTGGTATTACAGCTGTAAGTTATTGCATATTGTCTCTCTCAAGCACACACACAAAGAGTCATGTGAAGACTGTTCCATTTCATGCCTCGAAAAGATTTGAACTTTCTTGACTTTGTTGTTTGTCTCTTAAAATGGTATGGTATGCATTTGAAATTATTTTTGAGTGTTTTAAGACTGAAAAATTCTGCCACTAATTAAAACAGTTGATATAAAAAACAACAACAATGAGACCAGGGAGCAAATTTTCTTCAGCGTAAAAATAAAATAAAATAAAAATAAAGCCTGACAATCCAATCCAGTGGAAATTAAATGTTTTTAAAATGTAGTTTTCCAAGCAACAAGTGACAAGTGACAAGTGACAAGTGACGTGACATTCAGCCAAGTATGGTGACCCATACTCAGAATTTGTGCTCTGCATTTAACCCATCCGAAATGCACACACACAGAGCAGTGAACACACACACACACACTGTGAGCACACACCCGGAGCAGTGGGCAGCCATTTATGCTGCGGCGCCCGGGGAGCAGTTGGGGGTTCGATGCCTTGCTCAAGGGCACCTAAGTCGTGGTATTGAAGGTGGAGAGAGAACTGTACATGCACTCCCCCCACCCACAATTCCTGCCGGCCCGGGACTCGAACTCACAACCTTTCGATTGGGAGTCCGACTCTCTAACCATTAGGCCACGACTTCCCCAACTTCCCCAACAATTAGAAAAACCCAGCAGGCATCAACATCTAGGTAGGGCTGGGTACCGAACTTCAATGCCTTTATGGTATCGAACGAAAAACTTTGATACTATGAGTATCAAAAAATTATTTATCTTTCGGTGCCAAATTTCGGTTCCAAAAGCCAAGCGGCCGGTTTTTATTTTATTTGTTTTGCCAGGCAGCTGTGTCTGTGTGAGCTTGTAGCATACGTGCATGTAAGGACCTAAATTCGCCGTGATTGGCCGTCCACCACCACGTGACATGACAGGGAGGATTTCTGAAGATACTCGCAGTCACACAGCACAAGTGTAGTTGTTTTTTCTCAAAACGTTTCCGTTTTACAATGCCAAAGAGGTCTAAAGTGTGGCTACACTTTATAAAAGTGGATGCCGAGTCAGCAAAGTGCAACATATGCGATAAGAGTATTGCAACCAAAGCAGCAATACCACCAATTTAATGAAGCAGTGTTTTGCCCTCCCTCCCTGTTTAGTTTGGTGTACTCCATCGCGTATCTTGAAACACACCCCCTTTTACGTCTACTAAAAAACAGAGAGAGATAGACAGATTTATCCGGTAAAGCAAATTTTTTTTTAAGCAGCAGGCCACTGTATACGTTCACTTAAAACATAACCGACTGTGTTTACGAGAATACTTGCAGAGACAATTATTTTGATATAACTGTGTGTGTGTATGTGTTCATTCAGAAGTTACGATACGCGAAAGATGAATTCATTCTCTGTACGCACATTGTCTGAAATGCTGCTCGTAGCGCGTGCTTTGAATGAGTGAGCGCAAGCTCCGAACGTGCGCAAATTGTTTAAAACCCTTGAATCAGCAAGATTTAGAAACAAGTGCAAGCGATCAGCTACGATCCGTTTCACCCCTTCAAGCGAGTAAACAACGCGAATCAAGTAAGGAGTTTTACATCACTTTTCACGATAGCCCATCGGACTGGAAAACACAATAGCCCGGGACGTGGGGCTAACGATTTTGCGAGCCCTGCACCTCAGATCTATCCAGTTTGTGAAACACTGGTTTTCACGCTGGTTTCATTAAACAAAATAAATTACATCAAAACAGGGGCGTTTGCATTATGATGTGGTGAGCTGCTGTGGGCAAGAAAGTCCAGGGCAACTTTTTGGTCCCAGTCCGCCCCTGAATGGCGCACCCCTATCCAAAAAGCACAACCAGTTGTATTAATAATGTTATCCTGAGTGTGAAGTGTTACCAGAATTTGTTGTAATTAAGGTGAAAAATAAAAGTTTTGTGTTTAATGTATTTGTGTTGATGTTGAAATGGATTTTAAAACATATGGTATCGAAAAAAGTATCGTTAGGAACGGGTATCGAAACTGAGGTATCGAAATTGGCACCGGATCAAAAGATTTTGAAAAATACCCAGCCCTACATCTAGGCCTATTTGATTTATTAATTCAAGTGATTCGGTTTTATTATCTCTACCTTCTCTCAAACAGTAAATGTGCTTTTGATGCCCACCTCAGTTCATGTGGCTAAATAAATGCGACTTATAGTCCGGTGCGACTTATATATGTTTTTTTTCCTCATCATGACGTATTTTTGGACTGATGCGACTTATACTCAGGTGCAACTTATAGTCCGAAAAATACGGTAATAAAAAAAATATGCATCATGGAATCGGGCAATCAGTGCTTCAACTGTGGAAAAACGTCAATAAAACAAATAAACCATATGTCAAATAATGTCACAGTTGCCTCACGAAAGCAATTCAGTGTTCATAGCTCTGTAATTAGATTGGAAACAACTCTTTAGAGTATTGATTATTAATTAACCTTTTTGAAAATAAATAATAAGTAAATCATTTTGTTGCCTTGCTATTAGCAGGAAAGTGGCTAAACTGATATGCAAACCAGTCTGTAGTATGCAAAATATTGTGGTAATATGGCTTATTTATTGTTTTCTTATGGCGCTAGATTGATGAGCACATCAACAACTTAATGTAGCACTTTTATTTCACTAAGTTGTTTTTTTTTCATTCTATTGTACAGTTTTGTTGTCAAAACTTTGCAGCATGAAAAATAAAACTTCTACATGAGAGGGTTATATACAGAAACCGAGCAAAAAGTTCTCTCCTCATAGTAAACGCTCACTGAGTGAAAACTGTCTATACTGCACAATTAATCTTAATTAGCCTACATCATGTTAAAACAAAATGACTCACAAGTGCGCAAAGCTCACGCTGAACAACCTCTTCTGACTTAAAAGCTTCTGATTGGCCACTGCATTTACGCTCAAGAAACATGTTTTTGATTGGCTGGTAATGTTTTTTTAAAATGTAAGTATCAACTTGATACCAAAGTCCAGGTTCTTACAACACTAGATCAGTGAGTTATATTTCACGAATGAATCAAGTGCAAGCTGTTAACTGATTCAACAGATTCGATGTGAAGAATCAGCTCGTTAACAAATTGAACATTGCTCTTATGTCTCAGAGAGGGCGGAGATTTCTAAAGGTCTAAATAATGATAGTGATGAAGACTATGATACCATACTTTAATATGAAAATATGCATTTTTCCATGTCATATGTATGCATCTTGAAAAAAAAAAAACATTTAAAATGGTATTGATTTTTAAAGAGAGCGTTTAAATTTCCCACACCCCTGGTTTAACCCTTTGAGGCCGAGATTTATTTTGATAACATCTCATGAATGAAATTGCAATATAAATGCAAGATGTTGTTTACCAAGATGTTACGCGATTTCATGATGTGTTTTCTCTTATTTAATATGTATAAGTAGCCTCTTTTCTTTCCGATCACACCAAGGATATTTTGTCCACAGATCTGCCATTGAGGCGCTACCTTTGCTCCTTATTTAGCCTGAAATGGTGATTTTGAATTGTGTTTAAAATGTAAGTAACGTTACTAGCTACTTATTTATTGAACTAAAATCAATGTAACATTTGCAATCGTGAGAATATTCAACAAAACAGCTCCCTTGGCATGTGTCTTATGTTATAATTAAACTGCACATTTTGAAGTTCTACCTCAGTGTGTTTTTTATGTGTGGTGTTACGCTCATTTGTTTTGAAGTCTCTCACAGAGAGACAGACCTTGATAGCAGAAATACACTGATTATCAATCACTGTTTACACTGAATCCTATAAAATCAGATGAACCATTCTTGCGTTTTGGTGCTTTGTGGGTTATTTTTTGTCAATTAATTTTATTCAGGCTATTTGTTGGGTCAAGCAAGTAAAAATATTCATATTTTAGCGGTAATGTGACCAAAAAACCCATCTTCACCCCAAGACTTTTTAAGGACACACGGACACCATGCATGTTGCCAAAAGTGTATGCAAAATTTGTAAATGTAAATGAAGATGTAAAGATAATTTTAGCGGAGCGGGAACGCTATATTGACAAATCAAAAGCCAAAACCAGAACTATCGGTTTTGTAGTTAAACCAAACAGGGTTACGAATGGTCGTAGTAACCATACACGTCTATACATAAATACTGTCTAATTCAATGCATTAATGCAAAATCCCGTGACCAGCACTTATTACAGATGCTGTCAAAGACTGTGAGACTGAAGACTACATAAAAAAAAAGACTTTACAGGAAGTGCCACTATTAATAACTAACGCTCTCAGTCAGAATGTTTTTAATGCAAAGTAAGATTTACTATAACTGAAACAACAACACAATCTGTCAGTGTGTGCATGTGTACACAACGGTCATAGAAGTACAAAGAGCTCAAATTCTTGAAAAAAGCAATGCTCAAATGTACGAAATTGCTGAAATAATTCATTAAATCAGTTGCACAAATTGCACATTTCACCTCAGTGTAAACTGCATGTAAACACATGGTGCAAAAGCAGAGGAAAAGTTGGTTCGATGAAAAATCTGAGCATGGGTGGTGTGGCCTAGCGGTTAAAGACCCTGCTGGTTACCAAAAGTTGTAGATTCAACCCTGCAATGAACTATCAAGAAACATATAAAGCTGTAATGTACTGCAAACTGAAACTATATTTTAATTAATAATATTAATCAGTTGTAAAAATGTATAAGGGTCTAGAAATCAGTAAGAACTTAGAGAAACAAATAAAGTTTAAAACCAGCAACTCTCACAAAGTGTGACTTGTACTGAAGTGATTACAACCTGGAATGCATTACATGGCAAACATCATGAAGCCTCGCTTAAGATAACTTACTGCACGATGGTCGTGTTTTATATGAGTTTGTGCTGACCTCATTCTATACAATGTCCATTAACACAACGTTATGTGCACCATAAAGCAAACACACTCACCAGCAGACAGTCTGTGTTGATCTCTGATCGGGGATCCTTCAGCATGGCATCGATCTTCTCGAAGCGAGCTGTCAAACTTTCTCCAGCAGACATGTTCATAACTGATCAGACTGATTTGATTCAGACGTGTGCGAGTTACGGGCTAAGATTAGCAAATTAACTCGCTAACTTCCTCTGCCCTCACTAAGCAAGGAGCACTAGTTTGAACAAAGCAACGTTTTGTGTCTTATTGCCTTAATATCAATCTCGTTGAATCGTATGTAACACCGAGAGATGACAAAAAGCCACATTTTCGAAACAAACCATCAACAGGACGAGGAGTGGGATTAGTCCATGACAACTTGGCAAACACAAACAGCAGCGGCGACAGATTACACCGCGCTAAGCTAATTTAGCTTCTGGAGATATGAAGGGAAAGGGCTCTTTTAAAACATAAGCAATCCACGCGAAAAGAAGCGATAAAACAAATGCTGCAGAGTTAACATGCGGTCGTGAGATGAAGTGAAGTTTCCCCAGGCCTCGGAGCATAAAAGCTCGCCAGGCCAAGCGAGTCTGACAGCTGCAGAGTGAGAAGTGGCGGAAAAACAAACTTCGCCTCACGAATTTCGATGAGTTAAAACAAGACCCTGGTTAAAACGATCCTTTACGAATCCCGCTGTGATAAATCTCTCTTAGTCCGCATGCCGGCTTTTACTTTTCCAACAAGTATGTAATCCACGATGCTCTGAGTATGCGGTTAAATCGAGCTTTAACGATGCTCCTAGTCAATTTTTAAAAAATTTAATAAATAAAAATACAAAAAAAAAAATACTGGGTGCCCGATTTTCTCCCTCTGCCTGTCCAACATGTCCGCCTTCCTTCCTGTTGAAACAGCCCAGAGTCAACTTCGAAACTGTTCCAACTGCGCATGCGCAGAGCTCTCTCTCTCTCTCTCTCTCTCTCTCTCTCTCTCTCTCTCTCTCTCTCTCTCTCTCTCTCTCTCTCTCCCTCTCTCTCAACGTTAGAGCCAGTCGTTTTAGAAGCAGCATTTATGAAAATTAATACTTTTATTTATCAAGGATGCTTTAAATTTAAATTTTCATATTGCTTGGACTAATGAAAATAATTGGACTGTTTAATATATAATAATACATGTTTAAATTATATTTACCAAGATTAACAAACACAAACCCATTTCCAAAAAAGTTGGGACACTTGTACAAATTGTGAGTAAAAAAGGAATGTAATAGTTTACAAATCTCATAACCTTTATTTTTTTTCTTTCTTTAAATTTTATTCACAATAGAATATAGATAACATAGCAAATGTTGAAAGTGAGACATTTTGAAATTTCATGCCAAATATTGGCTAATTTTGGATTTCATGAGAGCTACACATTCCAAAAAAGTTGGGATAGATAGCAATAAGAGGCCGGATAAGTTAAATGTACATATAAGGAACAGCTGGAGGACCAATTTGCTACTTATTAGGTCAATTGGCAACATGATTGGGTATAAAAAGAGCAGTGGCAGTGTCTCTCAGAAGTCAAGATGGGCAGAGGATCACCAATTCCCCCAATGCTGCAGCGAAAAATAGTGGAGCAATATCAGAAAGGAGTTTCTCAGAGAAAAATTTATAAAAAAAGACTTTGAAGTTATCATCATCTACAGTGCATAATATCATCCAAAGATTCAGAGAATTTGGAACAATATCTGTGCGTAAGGGTCAAGGCTGGAAAACCATACTGGATGCCCGTGATCTTCGGCTCTTAGACGGCACTGCATCAAATACAGGAATGATACTGTAATGGAAATCACAACATGGGCTCTGGAATACTTCCAGAAAACATTGTCGGTGAACACAATCCACCGTGCCATTCGCCGTAGCCGGCTAAAACTCTATAGGTCAATAAAAGAAGCCAAGGCTCATTTATAAAATGGACTGTGGCAAACTGTTCTGTGGACAGACGAATCAAATTGTGAAGTTCTTTTTGGAAAACTGGGAAGCCATGTCATCCGGACTAAAGAGGACAAGGACAACCCAAGTTGTTATCAGCGCTCAGTTCAGAAGCCTGCATCTCTGATGGTATGGGGTTGCATGAGTGCGTGTGGCATGGGCAGCTTACACATCTGGAAAGACACCATCAATGCTGAAAGGTATATCCAAGTTCTAGAACAACACATGCTCCCATCCAGACATCGTCTCTTTCAAGGAAGACCTTGCATTTTCCAACATGACAATGCCTGACCACATACTGCATCAATTACAACATCATGGCTGCGTAGAAGAAGGATCCGGGTCATGAAATGGCCAGCCTGAAGTCCAGATCTTTCACCCATAGAAAACATTTGTCTCATCATCAAGAGGAAGATGTGACAAAGAAGACCTAAGACAGCTGAGCAACTAGAAGCCTGTATTAGACAAGAATGGGACAACATTCCTATTCCTAAACTTGAGCAACTTGTCTCCTCAGTCCCCAGACGTTTGCAGACTGTTATAAAAAGAAGAGCGGATGCCACACAGTGGTAAATATGGCCTCGTCCCAACTTTTTTGAGATGTGTTGATGCCATGAAATTTTAAATCAGCTTATTTTTCCATTAGAATTATAAATTTTCTTAGTTTAAACATTTGATAAGTCATCTATGTTGTATTCTGAATAAAATATTGACATTTCCACTTCCACAACTTCCACATCATTCTGTTTTTTTCACAATTTGTACTGTGTCCCAACTTTTTTGGAATCGGGTTTGTACCATAAACAGTGCGTACTGTCAATAGCCTAGTGTATTTATTTGAAACTGATAATAATCCTTCATGTTTGTGTTGAACTTGAAGAAATGGATAATGGGCGTTCAATGTACAGAAACAAGAACAGAACCAGCTGGGCATGAAAGTAACAGTTGTCTGCCTTCAGGAATAGCTGGTTCAAATACAAACTAATTATGTCTGTAAGCACAGAAGCACCTGGAAGATGGCTGGGGCGCTGGACCAGGCGAATGTAAGCACCAAATATTCTAAGTGCCAGGACGCCCCTGTAGACCCTTTTAGGGCCTACTGTTTGTCACAGTTACATCACAGCGCTATAGCTGGAGGCAAGACAAAGCGAAAACTGGAGATGGCCAGCACAGATTTTGCTACAGGAGCTTATTGTGATGTTGGGTGCCAGAATCAATGTAATACATGCTCCAATTTAAAGTTTTAATGCATACCTGCTGCCACCATCAGACAAAAACTGACTACAGCTGTGGTTAATTAAACGTGGTAAAATGAGCAGGCTGGACAGAACCGATCATCAAAAATGCTTGTGTTTGCAACGCACAATTATCAGAAAAGCATAAATATAGTCTTTTGTTGTTTTGAATTATGGTTTGTGTCACGCATCTGAAGATTTCTTAAGCATCTCTATTTCCTGTATGAAATAATATCTGTATGCATGTGTGAAGTATATATTTTAAAATAACTATTTGGCCATACATGATGCATTCATCTTCCAATAATATATCATCACAATGAATGTTTAACTTTTTTTTTATGTAGCTGTAAAAAATTGTTGCCTGTTGAAATTTAAATATATATAAATCTTAATGACAAGATAGACACGGTTAGTTTGTCTTTACTTTACATGTTAGGTTTCTCTATAGATTCTCTATAGGTATTCTCTATAGAGTCACTCAGCCAGAGGTAATCCTGTCAGATAAGTCTGCCATTGTTTCACCACCAGCACAGACGTAGACAAAAATGACCCCTAAGCGATTGAGGTGTTCTGTTGTTGGATATTTAAATCTAGGCCGCAGAAGACGCAGTGGATTACAATTGTTTCTGAAAGGAATGCACACCTAAATGCGTCTATGTTCGCACAAATCATTCGTGATCCAGCTTCACCTATAGAATAAGTGAGTATAAGGTTTTTCAATGAATCTTTGCAAATCGCCTTTTCTAATAATGTGCTAGTTAGCAAGTTTCACAATGAATGCGGCTAAAGTTTACCGTCTCTCAGAGAGCGGCTCTGCAGAGAGGGGCGGGGTCAGTAGAGCTCATTAACATTTAAAGCGACATGCAATGAATCGGATTGCTGTAGACAAAGCTATTTTTGGCTAAAAATGGTGTTGTTTTACACTATCATTGAGGAATTTTAACCAAACCATGTTGCATACTTTTAATTGAGACCCTATAGAATCATATCAATGTGTGCATCAGATGACACCTTTAAAGTTAACCTTTTCAAATAACCGGACAGTGGGTGACCTTACAAATGCAGGTACAATCGGATTTTCTCCAGTCATTGTTAAAAAACAAGCTAACAAACTTCATAGCTAGCGTTAGTGACGTGGTCTGAGGAATCTTTCTGCCTCCATCTAATCTCTGCCCACATGCCCTTGACAAGCACAGTAGAGATGGAAAACATTGGTGAGAGGTGTTGTTTGTCCTTCTTCAATGTCATGAAGCCTCTTTTCCAAACACAGATGTGTTTACGACCTTCATCATTTCATGTCCTAGAGACAGCATGGTACCTTCTAACTCTACCACAGACAGAAGTGGAGATTGTTTGATGCATTTTTATTTGTAATAAATACTTCTCTGAGACCTGATACCACACGCACTTTTTCTGTCTTTGTTTAGTCTGACACATATTTTTAATTGTAGTTTTTTAATTATAATTAAACGTCCTGACCAGTGAGTTTAATGTTAAGTCCTAACTTAGATTTAAATCGCAGTTTAAAGTAATAGAGCAATTGTCAAGTCTTGGGTTTGAGCTAGGCCATGGGGGCTGAACACAGGCAAAGGTGGAGAACCCAGATGCAATAACGAGCACAGTCATGAAGTGCATCTAAAAATGTCTCTTTAATATGTTGAGATTGGTTCCTCCCAGGATGATTAGGGTCAATGTCAAGAAACTCCCTGTTCAATTGAAACTCCCCTGGGCACGAAACTCCCCTGTTCCTTGGCTGGTCATGTGCTGTTTTGAACTGGTCCGACCAATTTAAGAACAGCACATGACAGGCAAATGACCAGCATAAACCAGCAAAGTACCAGCTCAAACCAGCAAAGGACGAGTTCAAACTAGCAAAGGACGAGATCAAACTAGCGTAGGACCATCTTGAGCAAAGGACTGGCTAAAATCAGCATAGGACCAGCTTAATCCAGCAAAGGACAAACTCAAACCAGCATAGGGCCATCTTAATCCAGCAAAGGACGAGCTCAAACTATCATAGGACCATCTTAATCCAGCAAAGGACGAGCTCAAACTAGCGTAGGACCATCTTGAGCAAAGGACGAGCTCAAACCAGCAAAGGACTGGCTAAAATCAGCATAGGGCCATCTTAATCCAGCAAAGGACGAGCTCAAACTAGCATAGGACCATCTTAATCCAGCAAAGGACGAGCTCAAACTAGCGTAGGACCATCTTGAGCAAAGGACGAGCTCAAACCAGCAAAGGACAAACTCAAACCAGCATAGGACCATCTTAATCCAGCAAAGGTCGAGCTCAAACTAGCGTAGGACCAGCTTGAGCAAAGGACGAGCTCAAACCAGCAAACTTTGCTGAGGTAAATTAGATGATGTTCACATGTTGACACACTGATTTCATTCCATGTGATGGACTAGCCTCCTGTCCAGGGTGTGTATTATTGAAGGCAGCGACCACAGTATTACTGTAGAATTACAGCAGAAGTTTATGATGTGATTAATTAATAGCTCGACATTGATTGGCTCTGAATTAGGCGCATAATGGTTATTGACTATCTCCCTCCAGTGGCTAAGCAGCATATTAGGCATTGATTGGTTTTTAAGTTGCCAAGCCTTTGCCATTAGATGTTAACCAAGCAAATTCAACATTATGTAATTAAAAAAAGGCCTTCATCGAGCAACGTATTGGAAGCTTTATTAATATTTATAACCCAAGCCTCCGTCATAGTGATTTCGCACTGAGTTGCTCCAGTCGTAGTAGTCGCTCGCCGAGCTCATCGATCGCGTCATCGATCGCGTCATCATGCAGTTGCAGCGTCATTGTGGGCTGCTGTTTGAATGAAGTTAGAAGACGTTCAAATCTTCCTCACCTCAACTTTAACCCAGCCTTTGGAGTGGAGCTGAATAGAGGACAAGTAAACCGAAAGATGCCCGTATTTACAGGTCTGTTTACAGTATGATTTTACATAAATCATAATTAGTCTTTAAACGAAAAGAGATGCTTGAAAGGAGGCAGCGTCGTTAGCATTAGACATTAGCTTCAGGCCTCAAGTGATAGTTTCTGTTTTAAAACAGGGGAAAGCTAAACAAGAAGCAGAAATCTCATTGCAAGCTTTGTGCCGTCAGATCAGTTTATTTCATCTGGATGTTTCTGGTGTGAAATATAATGGTCAGACATGATGCAGCATGTTATCATACCCGGCTAGGCGGCTCTGACTTTATAAAAAAAACTAATGGCACTTTTCAATCAAAGTATTAATGAACAGACAGTATATTCTATATTTATTCAAAATTGAGTACAGAACAGCTCGAAGGTTTTAAATTTGATGCATCATATCTTGTAGTGTCTAGCGTCCTACATTTATTAGTTCATTTTAATGTATTTTCAGTGATAGATCTGTTAAAACTATATTTATTTCTGTCCCCCGTTTTTGTAGACCAAAGTCTAAGGCTCTCATGTGGTTAGTTTGTCTTTTGTGTAGACTACATTGGCCAGTTGTGTTAATAGTTCACCCAAAAATGCCAATTTTGTCATTATTTACTCACCCTAATTTTATTCCATTACCTCCTTTCATGTTCTAAGATGATTTGCAGAATGTTAAAAGGTGGAATTTTCAAACGGTGGAATTTTTGGATTTGGTCTTTTCCATATATGGACCCTTTTCACATTTCAGCGTTTTAAGAAGCAAAATTCATCAGAGATGGGTAAACTAGTATCGTGATGAATGAGAGACTACAGCAAATGTGTTTTTTTGTATTCCAGTTTGCTCAAGTATCAAAATGAGAAAAATCTAAAATTACGTTTGCACAACTTTCCGAAAGAGGTGGAAAAAATAAAGCACATTTTCAGCTCTCCTCCAGACCTTGTATTGGAAACACTCTCCCTCTCTGCAGTTAACTAGTTAGTTAAAAGCCACCACAAGTTAATGATTAATAACTGTGTTGATTGACTGCTGGGGAACAGGGTCCACGTGACACACCCAGCTCAGATTATGCAGCACTGAACTGATGAGTGCATTCGATGCGGACCGCTAAAATTATCCGTCCTGTGGAGACAGGGATATGTGCAGATATGTGTTACTGAGTGATTTTGCTGTGTCATTGATGTGCCTTCTTGTTTTTGGAATATGATAGTGAATGTGAAATGGGGGAAGGAGAAGTTTGATGCGGTGGAGCTGAACACAGAGGAGCCGCCCATGTTGTTCAAAGCCCAGCTCTTCGCTCTAACCGGTGTTCAGCCGGAGAGGCAGAAGGTCATGGTGAAAGGAGGAACGCTGAAGGTACTGTATCTGGAAGCATCAGAATTCGCTGTCCTCTGTTATTGCAGGTGTCTGACGTATTTAACTTTTTTTGTTCACCAGGATGACGAGTGGGGCAACATCAAGTTGAAAAATGTAAGTATATGGCTAAATCTACTTACTGAAAGAATCTGAAAATTAAGTTTTGTCCTGTATTCAGAACTCAGCAGTTATTGGTTAAAAATTGCATGATAGGCTCCAAATGGGTTTTTCCAAAAGTATGACTTTTTAGTCCTTAATATATGTACCTGTTCTTATAATGCACATTGACTACACTCACCCAACCTTGTTGTATTTGTACCATATACAAAATTAATTTAAAACCATTGTTGCTGTGGGAACGATTCACCATCTCATCTGGCCCCATTGATGAAAACTGGCACATCACATTAAAAGTAAATATGCAATTTGATGTGATGCGTCCAGTGTGTAGACATGGTATTGATATTATTTTCCAAGTAGTTACAAGTATTTGCTTCCAAAAACACCTCAACACCAAAAATATTGCTACTGGTGGTGGATGCCTGCCCCCATTGATAGATTCTGGATGATACAATATACCCAAACAAATGGAAAATAAAGAACTCTAACGATAACCCAAAATAACAAGGTCAACAAATGGTCTCTGCAATACAATTTATTTTTAACACTTTTATTACAATGTCAGCATTCATTAAAATACTAACCATTTCCTTCCCATTTATTGATTTGAGCGCTCCGTGTTCACTAGGTAGTGTGCATGCGATGAACATGTCCATCTGCGTTCACTGCCAGTGCTTTGAAAGGCTTGCACACTGAACTGTGAACTTGACCTGTCCTGATAAAAAAAAAAAACCTCCTTAAAATACGTCAACAGCATTGCACACCATAATTATGACCCATACAATGTATTTATGGCTATTGCTACAAATATACCCATGCTACATATGGCTGCTTTTGTGCCCTATTGTCACATATATGAAAACCCCCCATATATAGCATACATGAAATCACCCAGTAAGTGATCTTTACGGTTGGAGCTGGGGAATGTGGAGGTTTCTGAACTGCTACAGCAAGCACTAGTTGACTATTTGAATGTTGAGCAGCGAGCTCATTGGCTGCTGATATTTGGATTGCACCATCTAGAGTTTTGTGACAGTACTTTGGATTTCTGCTCATATTTCATACATAGTAATGCATCACACTATCAATTAACTGTGTGTTGCAAATTATTTTACATGTTGATGCTAAATGTGAGTTTTCTTTAGCTAATCAGGTGTTTTGATTCATGTAGGGGATGACTCTTCTGATGATGGGCTCTGCTGAAGCCCTGCCTGAAGAGCCTGTAGTGAGACCCATGTTTGTGGAGGACATGACAGAGGAGCAGCTTGCATCTGCGGTGAGTTTGGATAAGAATGATCTGCAACTTTAATAATTTTGCAGAAATCACAGAAATGAGTTTTAATCGCTGTGATCGATCTCCGTCACGTTCAGATGGAGTTGCCATGCGGATTGACAAATCTGGGCAACACATGCTACATGAACGCAACAGTGCAGTGTCTACGCTCTGTGCCTGAGCTCAAAGACGCTCTCAGGAGGTACCTGTCTTTCATATAAATTTCAGAAATGTTTATTTTGGGTAATGCGTCATTGCTTTTTTGTGATGATGATCCTCCGTCTGTAGGTACTCTGGTGCCTTGCGGTCTTCTGGAGCTAATGCACCTTCGCAATACATCACAGCAGGTGAAGAACTTTCATCGTATCTTAGTTTTGAGGTTACAAAATTTATATACAGACTTTTTATCAAGGTGTGAAGATCGGTTGGTCCTGAATGAATTCGGAAGAGTAAAGCTGGGTAGTCATATTGAATCTAAGTTTTTGTGGACATCATGTAGCACTTGTCTGATCAGGTGAATTCTTCACTTAGCTATGCGTGATTTGTACGAGTCCATGGATAAGACCTCATCAAGTATTCCTCCCATCATCCTGCTGCAGTTCCTGCACTTGGCCTTCCCACAGTTTGCAGAAAAAGGAGACCAGGGCCAGTACCTCCAGCAGGTCAGGACAGAATATGTTTGATCACATATTTTCACTGGAATACATTTAATCAAAATATTATCCGTTAAAATGGAAAGTTTAATTTTTTTATTTTTATTTACCCAGGATGCCAATGAGTGTTGGCTTCAGATTATGAGGGTCCTTCAGCAGAAATTAGAACCTGAAGAACCAGAAACCCCACTGGATGTGAGCTTATTTTATTATATATTAAATGTGCCGGCAAAATGAGTCGAAAAGAGCAAAAATGTGTTTTTTCACATTCTCCATTAAAATACCAATGTCTGAGCTACCTCCGTTTGAACTCTAGCGAGAGTCATTTGATTTTTTAGAAAAATAGTGACATTTTCCAGAGCAAAATCACCAAGCAACGTTGTGTATGTCCCTCTAATTCTTTTCTTAATAACTTCTACATTATTAATTACTCTATAGCTATTAGAATTTTATCTTTGTTATTAAAAATAAGAACAAAGATGCGAATAAAAGTAGTTTAATCAAGAGCAGCGAGAGATTCCGTCTTTTCTTTTAAAGTATATGATTATATTGAGACCTACTGTTTCCCCAACCATGAACTAAACTATCATGTAAGACCTAATCGATTATGTCTTGGTGAGATTCACACCAACATATTTTGCAACAATTTAACTTACAAGATTGTGCGCTCTCGGAAAGACGTGTCTTATGCATGTGCTGAAAACTCAAATTCAACCAAAACTGACCGTTTTAAATTCTTTTACCTCTCATTTTGCCAGCCCGAGTCCTATTTTATATAACGGTTTCATAACAGAAACACTAAGAATTTAATGTCAACAAAAGCAGTTCTTTATCATATTTTTCTGGACAATAATTGTAATAATTTTCTTCCATCTGCATGTCTCTGGTCGATCAACAGACTGGCAGTGATAGTGGAGCCGCTGCCGCCTCAAAAAAGAAGAATTTCATCGATCAGTATTTTGGTGTTGAATTTGAAACAACGTATCCTCTGTTGTGCAAATCAATTAGTTGCAGCAGTGTGTTCTTATACTTTCTATGTCAGTACAAATGCAAACGGCTGTACAGTTAAACCCGAGATTTCTCCAGTTCCATGCATGTGAACGTGTAATATTTTAAGTTCCTTAACCTGCATGTGTCCAGTATGAAGTGCACTGAGTCAGAGGGAGAGGATCCGACTAAAGGCACAGAGAGCCAGCTGCAGCTTAGCTGCTTCATCAATCAGGAAGTCAAATATCTCGCCACTGGACTCAGATTGGTGAGTGGGACGTCACATACAAACAGCTGGAAGTACCATCAGTGCTCACAGTCCCTCTTAATCTTTACCTTTTCTTCATTACATCTAGAGGCTACAGGAGGACATTACAAAGTTCTCCCCATCCTTACAAAGAGATGCCCTCTATATCAAATCGGTATGCTTTATCTTCTGACTTCTGGCATGTTTGGAGAAGTGCTCGTTTGTTTAAGTGTTTCCTCCTCTGTGCAACGCTGAAATGAAGAGTCATTTGTTATGTTTCTACATTGAAGTCCAAAATCAGCCGCCTCCCAGCATACCTCACGGTTCAGATGGTCCGGTTCTTTTACAAAGAAAAAGAGTCAGTGAATGCCAAAGTCCTCAAGGTAGGTCAGTTGCTCTGGAGTGAGACCGCATATAAAGCGTGTCAACCAAAATATCTATAAATTGATTTATTTTTCAATGTTGTTGCGTTTAGGATGTAAAATTTCCTCTTATGCTGGACGTGTACGAGCTGTGCACTTCTGAACTGCAGGAGAAGATGGTTTCTGTGAGGTCAAAGTTTAAGGAGGTTGAAGACAAGAAACTAGAGATGCAGCAGCAGCTGAAAGCAAGTGCCCTGTGATGTCATCCTGAACGCTTCATGCATTTAGAAAAGCCGCCTGTAAAATAACCGACACTGGTTTTATTTCTCATCTAACAGGAGAATCAGAAGGTTGGAGCGCCAAAGGAAACCAAATATGAACCTTTCTGTTTTTCTGACGGTAAGTGCTCACCGCAAAGCTCTTTTCCATTTCAACACTGTTCTGAAAAGTTTATTAGCTGGGAGCTTTTTCTTCTCTGCAGACTTGGGCTCCAACAACAGTGGTTACTACGATCTGCAAGCGGTTCTGACGCATCAGGGGCGATCCAGTTCATCTGGCCACTACGTCGGCTGGGTTAAAAGGAAAGAAGGTCAAGTATTGTCTAGGTCTCTCAAACGTCTAAGCAGTGTTCATGGAACTCATGCATTCAATAAGAGCAGATCAAGTTATTGGATGAACAGTGGCGGCTCGTGGGTTTTAAAATCGAGGAGGCACACCAACTGCATTGGTCTTGGCATCCCTGCCGATTATTATGTGTGAATCATTTTTAAAATGCATAGGCTTTTTTGCGTTTGATACTGTAAATGGTTATTGATTGCATGCTTATTTTACTAGTAACATGGTAATGTTACTTTTAAATGTAATGCATTGGTAATAATTAGATACTTTTGCATTTTGCAATCAGCTCGCTGTGGCTCTATCACTCTTTTAGGCTGTTTACACCTGGTATGAAGATGAATTTATTCATTGATCTGATCACAACTGGATAATTATAAATACAGGTCTATATGGGGTCTGAAATGTTTTGAGCACTCCCAGAAGTAGTCAAAAACTAATTTTAGCATAAAGTGGTTGAACTCCATTTAATGCATTATAAAGTAGTGTTTATAAGCACCACATGCTGTAAGAGATTGAATTTGCATTCTCTTGCAGCCCATCAGCTGTTTTTGTTTAGTTCAGATGTGTTTTGTGTAGTTTTCACAAACCTAGTCAGACAGTCGCAGTCTAATTTAGGTTAAACACTGCTCAAGCAGCATCTTTGTTTGGATTGTGATTAAAATGCAGCAGTCGTTTCTAATTTTAAAAGGAAGGGGCACAGGCAAAGCCTTCGTTAATATGAAGAGATTTCTTTTATTTGGGATTTGTTTCAAAAATTTAAGCTTAATTTACTTACTAAAAAAACATGAGAAAATTATGAAATTAGTGGGAAATGTATAAAATTTTTAAACTTTCCCTTAAGTTTGTGCTAACTTTGAAGACCTTGATTAGCTGGTGCAGGTGTTTTCAGGGTTGGATACACCTGCTGTAGGGTGTTTTTCCTATTCTTGCTGATATTGACCCCCTCGCTCTCTCCGAACAGATGAATGGGTGAAGTTTGATGATGACAAGGTCAGCATTGTGACCCCTGAGGACATCTTGAAGCTGTCTGGTGGTGGTGATTGGCATATAGCATACGTCCTTCTGTATGGCCCTCGGCGTCTGGAGATACTGGAGTAACAATGGTTCACAGAGGAAACTTAAACCATAATTGCCATTTCAGAGCACTGTCTGTATAGATGTGCAAATAAATTTGTGTCTTAAAAACATGACCATAATATTTCCTGAACTCTTCACGCATCAACACACAAGCGGCATGTTTAAGGGTGGGTTTCTTTCGTCCCTTTTTTGGATGATAGATTGCTGGACGTGATGCTTGTTTGGATTTGGAGAAATGGTTTTATAAATGTTTTCTATATGCATTGAATATATTTTCTTTTTAAGCCTTGTGAAAAGGTGTTCATGCTCAAACAGTATCCCATCGCAGGAGAAGTAGTGACTTGGTTTATAAAGATGTTCTTAGCCACAGGTTTCAGACTTAAATGCATCAAGAGGTTGTGTGATACTGGCATCTCACCAAAAGAAATGCTATTTATTTACAAGGATATGTTGTGTGTGTGTGTGTGTGGATTGAAACTTATCAAAGTTGGATTTCATATCAAAGCACTTTGAATGAATGTCTTTATGCTCAATTACTGCTTCTGTCTTTAGCTACCATGCAACAAATGCCACTGTAAACTCATCTGCCCTTAAATACTCCAATACAATCAGAGTAAGAGAACTTGAGCTGTGTAATAAGTTATTGACTACTGGCTTTTCATAAACGGTGAAATAAACATGCCTTTGACACCCTTGTGTGTATTTTACAAACAAAACTATTGATCGATTTCAAATGAACGTTTATTTAAAAAAGTTAGCTAAAGAATGCATTTCATTGAAGTACAGTCGAAGTTTAAAACCAAGCAAGGAAATGTAGCTGTTATGTTTCGCTGAGACCTTCTGCGATGTTACTGAAACCAGCCGCGTTCAGAGCCGTGACCAGGCTCTCCATCGTAGCTTGAGGGCCTTCTCGGTCCTGCCAGGCCACCAGCAGCATCTTGGCCTGTAGTTCAACATCCTCGCTGTCAGACTCGATCACGCGGATCTCCTTCTCGCTCATCTCCAGGTGGTCAGCCACAGTCTTCCACTGCGACCCAAGCTTGGCTGCGATCTCGTCCATCTGACTGTTGGTCACGGCCTTGTTCTGAATGCTGGGACCTGGAAAAGGACAGCTGACTTTTAGTCAACAAATAAGCTTTGACACTCTTATGACTTGATAAACTGACTTGACTGCCTAATATAGTTCAAATATAATTCATATTGTCATAAAAAAAAACAATTCTAACTCATCCTCGCCAGTTTTGAGGAACAGATGAATAATGGCAGATTACTGTCAGGCCACCATGGCAAAAAGTAAAGGAATTCCTAAAACACCAAATCATTTTCCTATAGCGTGTTAACAAATTTAATGACATACATTGGCATGTTGAGAAGATATTTTGTTTATTTGGCCAAAAAAAAAAAAAAAAAGTTTCTTTAGATTAATTTGCAGCAGAACAAATCAAACCATTCGGTTTCGAGTGTCAAATCATTTTTAATTTTTTTTGTCATAACATGCAGTGTTTTATTAATGCATTGTCAAATCATCTTGGAATATCGTTCGAAGACATCCCTTGGTGCTGAACGCAGACGTTTATGGTTGCAAGCCCTTGACATGAAACCTAAAACATGTCATTATGCTTATTTGGTTGCCAATGCCTAGCTTGACCCTGTAATTGCTGCTGGCAGCTTTTACGTAAAGTTTAAACCAGACTAAGCAGTGTTCCCCATTCCTGGAGTACGGGCAAATTTAATCTGCGTTTTGGATCTTAAAAGTAGTACCTACCTTGAGTATGCAATTATTTTGCGACTGTTAAGAAAGTATGTTTTATTAATTTAATTCGGATGTAGTACACTCGCCATGTTGTCATGTCACTTATGAACATCAGATGCAGCTCATATCGTTCTTTTTCATGTCTTCTAATTACATGAGCTGAATCAAGTGTGTTTGATTGGGGAGACATACAAACTGTGCAGTGTGGGGGCACTACAGGAGCAGGGTTGGGAAACACTGATTTAAAACCTTTGTTTTGTCTAGCTCAGCGGTCCCCAACCTTTTTAGCGCCAAGGACCGGTTTAGTGTCAGACAATTTTTTCACGGACCGGGCTTTAAGGTGTGACAGATAAATACAACAAAATAAAATGATACGACTGGCATAAAAACTTTGACCTTCACGTGACAAAGATGTAACACAGAGAATCCGGCCTTTTTTTTTTCTTCAAAATAAAAGATCGTTATGGCTGAGCGCACTTCTACCTGTTATTTGTTTTGCAAAAATCCACCGCTCCCGGCTCTTCTGGTCCGGTACCGGTCCGCGGGCCGGGGGTAGGGGACCACTGGTCTAGCTCGTCCCAAAATAATTACAATCCATGGCAGACTGTGCTCTATGTGGCTGTGGCAGCTGTACATTTTCCCCATTTTCTCTGCTTGCCTCAAGCAAAAATGAACTCCTGTTGTCCTTGAGCTTTTATACTACATTCACGGCAGATAAATGAAGGTGATGTTGTGTGATGATGCTTTGGAAACAAAACCAAAAGTACAAAGTGAGGTGGGCAACACAACTCCTATGGAGTCATTTCATAGCAACTGCTGCCACTTTAACGCAAACGTACTGCCTTTTTGATTCAAGAAATACAGTGTGGACGGGATCAAACAGGCAGGGCAACAGTCATAAAAAAGGCTTTAGACTTTACAAAATAAAAAATAAAAATCTTACTGTCATTGCTCTCTTTTAACAGGTTATCTCCATTCTCATCATCATCCTCCTCGCCTCCTCCTCAGAAGGAAGGTCTTTCTGTTTAAAGAAAAACAAAGACGTTTTAAGATTTTAAACGCTTGCTTAAAATAATTTTACAGTAAAATAGGGAGCAGAATTTTTGAGTGAATTTTGTAATTTCAATTCAATCATATTGTACACTACCTACTCTGTTGATATTGCTATCCTTGTTTAATATGAACGAAATGGATCATGAACATTTTTTGTTGTTTCTCGTCTTATTTACAAAGTTAAAAAATGTTCCCCTTTAAAATATAATTACACACACAAAAAAGGAGAACAAATTAAATGTTTTCCCCCAAAATTATTTGCGCAGCTACAAATTCCAACGGGTAAAAAAGGTGTTTTTAGTTCATTGTCACAGTCGCCTCTGACTTTCTCACTTAGAGAGTCAAGCATTATGAAGTGCCTTTCAAGCATATCCCTATTTAAACTAGGACTAGGTGACAGATCTATATCAATAATTGTAATTTTTTTTTTTTTTTAAATAAATCCACAATATTGGTAAACTTTTTGTTATTCCACAAACATTTGTGGTTCCCAACACTAATCCTGGAGGCACCCCATCACTGGATGTCTCCTTTCTCTGATGCACCAGTTTCAGGTCTTGGAGTCTCTACTAATGAGCTGATGACCTGAATCAGATGTGTTTTATTAAGGAGAAAAAAAATGCAGTGTGGGGTGCCTCCAGGATCAGTGTTGGAACCACTGATTTAGACGATCAGGTGCGTGTTGATAAAAAAAACAGTCTATATGTTTCCATGTGAATGAGCAGTAGTTGTAGTTCTTGTCTATGACACAAAGTACGCCTGATGCTTGTGCACTCTTAAGAATAACAGTTCTTTATGCCACCTATAGTTCCATGAAGAACCTTTAACATCCATGGAACATTTTCACTACACAAAAAAATATTAATTATTATTAAGGCATCTTTAGATTATTAAGATATAAATCACTCTTTTAAGAACTGAAAGATTTCTTGAGGAACCCAAAATGGTTTTATTGCATCACTGCATAAGCCCCCTTTTGTAAGATTTATTTTTAAGAGTGTGGTGGCAATAATGGTGCAATGCATACATTTGAGAAAAACAAATATGGTTATTTCAATAATTAGATTTTTAGTGAATAGACCAAACTAATTTTTCCTGCTTTGCTCATATTTACCAAGGGTGCCAATATTTGTTGATGGCATGGTATATATTAGCCACTGGGAAAGCCTATATTGGTCAAGCACTAGTTTGAATGTTATCTACATTGTCTGATAGTGTGGCTGTCCACTCACAGGAAGCTCTTTGGCCAGTTTGATGACCATGTTCTCCAGATAGTCTGCCAGACTATTGAACTGCTGGTTGGTGGGCTGGAAGAAGTGAGGACTCCTTCTGGAGAGCAATCGCAAGGCTCGCCAGCCGTAGTTTGAGTTACGCACAACTCTGAGGGACGACGACAAAGAACTTGATATTTCTGATCCATTGTGATGCATTGTTTAATCATGTATGTGAATGAATTAGTAAATCTCTGTACTTGTATTCTTCCTCCACCATGTTTGATGGATCTGCCTGTTCAATAGCTTCCTCAAAAAAGTCCTCCAGGGATGGCATGAACTCCCTTTAACAGAGACATGTATTAACGCAGCATTTCTAGATTAAGCATCTTTAAATAAGTATTACCAAACACACCTGCTATCTGACTTGCAGGCCTCCACATTGTCAGGGTTTAGATTCCAGAGCCTTGTGAGTTCATCACTGATGATGGTCAAGAACAGCGGAAATGCAAAATAAGATTTGAAAAGAAGATCTGACCTTCTGTTATACAAGATACCTATAACCAAATATCATCTTACTTTCCCATGAGGATTTTGCGATCAGGGCCCTTCCCCAAAAAGTCCTCTGGTGCTTGTCTCTTTCTGCTGGGACGGATGGGTTTGGTCTCTGCTGGTCTAAGAGAAACACAAGACTATTTACATATCCATTCACAGCTAAATAAAGAGCAGTGACCACACCTGCTAACTAAAGAGAAGTCAACAGAGGGACAGGAAGTGAAAACGTTAGCAGTTCATAGACCCACTAAGCATACTGGTACACATCTCTGATCAATGCAGTTTAAAAAAAAAAAATCACAACTTGCAGTAGCTGAAAAAAACAACAACCTTATTTGCAGATCTTTCAGAATTAAATCTTTTTTTTGTTGTTGTAGTTTATAAAGTTAGTTCACCCAAAAATGAAAATTAGCCCGTGAATTACTCTTAACTTATATTAGGTGTATATGACTCTCTTCTTTCAGACAAATCCAGTCGGAGTTATATAAAAAAATGTCTTTGATCTTTTTAAGCTGTTTAATGGCAGTCAGCTGGTGTTGCAGTGCATCTGTTCATAATAGAAAGTGTCTCACAAGGTTCTGAGGGGTGAACATAGGACTTCTGTAGCGAATCAATGCATTTATTTTTATGAAAAAAAACAAAAAAACATTTAAAACGTAATAATCACTTTAATCTAGCAGTTCCGGACTGATGACGTATGAGGTCGGCTTTGCGCATGCGCTGCTCAGAAGTGGCACACGCGGAAACACAGCAGAGAGATCAAAACAAAACATGGTCACCAATTAGAAGTACAAAACAAGGATTTGTAAAGAATATCGTAGGATTTCAATATAAGCCAAGAGGAGCCTGTTTTCCTTTGCAAAAGGAAACTTTGCTTCCTTTGCTCCTGTTAACAAACATTGGTTTTCACAAGACTCACCGGCTCATGCGCAGCACTGACCTTATACTTGTACAACTGTTGACAAGCTAGATTAAAGTGATTATTATGTTTTACAAAAATTCGCTACAGGAGGCCTTTGTTCATCCCCTGGAGCCGTCTGAGGCACTTTTTATTCTGAATGGATGCACTTAGATCCTGTGTCCACCAAAGCGTTTTTTAAAACGCCAGGAGCATGCCGAGCACTGAGTGTCTTTTTCGTGCAGAACGTTCTGGCGATTTTTTCTCCCGCCGAGAGTTGAAGAATGTTCAACTTTGGAAAAAACGCTACGCTCATCACTGTCACTTTCTAGTCAGCTAACCAATCAGAGTGCAGGAGGGACGGGGCAAACTCAACACCGATCAACTGTCACTACAGTCATTTTGTTACAACGACGTGTCAAGCGCAACAATGAGAAAAATGGAGCAGAAGTTTATATTGCGGGTTTCTGAGCATCCAGAGCATTTTAGTCAGAAACAAATTATCTACCAAATCAGATACAAGTAACAGTTTAGCGGATATTCCGTATCATAGCTACCAAAGTGTCTCAACTAAAAAAAAAACGCTGCGCCAAAAAAAAAGCGCTCTCAAGCGCTCACAGGTGGGTCATGGGTGTTTTCAGCAGAGTGCCTGGCGTTTTCAACTGCCTAAAACACTTTTGTGGACACAGGGCCTTAATTAACTTTTTTTTAACCACTGCACTGTAACACCAGCTGATTGGCAATAAACAACTTGGAAGATCAAAGACCTTTTCTAATATAACTCGGATTGGATTCGTCTGAAAGAAGAGAGTCATATACATCTAGGATGACTTGAGGGTGAGTAATCCATCGAGTAATCTACTAACCCTTTAAGTAAAGTGCTCAGTTTTGGTGTACCATCATGCCTATAAGTGAATTTTTTTTTTTTTTTTGATTATTACCGATTGTGGGACGCAAAATTCTAAACTGGTTTGGTTCTGATCCAGCAATTTTTTTCTTTTTTCATTCATGCAGCCCAAAACGATGATTTGAATTAGTTAAAAAAATATACAGTATATATTAAAAATGATGTTATTTGCAGGCTGAGGCTCATTCAGATTTTTTTAAAGGGGAAATTCAAGCATGTTTCCAGCACTTCCAACAGTGGTAGAAGGTGCATTTTAAGAGTAGGGAAGAGGATTCCTCGAAGTATTCCTTCCACCGTCCAACGATATCCCCAGTTGAGGTCAACAGCTCCCCACCTTTACTGTAAACAGCGTTGGTAGGGCACTGCTTCCCTCTCCTGAGGCGCCGGACGGTTTGCCAGAATCTCTTCGAGGCTGACCGATAGTCCTTCTCCATGGCCTCACCGAACTCCTAACAGGCCCGAGTTTTTGCCTCCACAACCACCCGGGCTGTAGTCCGCTTGGCCTGCCGGTACCTGTCAGCTGCCTCAGGAGTCCCACAAGCCAACCAGGCCCGATAGGACTCCTTCTTCAGCTTGACGGCATCCCTTACTTCCGGTGTCCACCACCGGGTTCGGGGATTGCCACCTCGACAGGCACCGGAAACCTTACGGCCACAGCTCCGAGCGGCTGCTTCGACAATGGAGGTGGAGAACATGGTCCACTCGGACTCAATATCTCCAGCCTCCCTCGGGATCCGGTCGAAGCTCTGCCGGAGGTGGGAGTTGAAGATCTCTCTGACAGGAGACTCGGTCTGTCCAGCTTCCTCCCCCGCCATCGGATCCAACTCACCACCAGGTGGTGATCGGTTGACAGCTCCGCCCCTCTCTTCACCCGAGTGTCCAAGACATACGGCCGGAGGTCGGATGAAACGACCACAAAGTCGATCATCGACCTACGGCCTAGGGTGTCCTGGTGCCACGTGTACTGATGGACACCCTTATGCTTGAACATGGTGTTCGTTATGGACAAGCTGTAACTAGCACAGAAGTCCAATAACTGAACACCGCTCGGGTTCAGATCAGGGGGGCCGTTCCTCCCAATCACGCCCCTCCAGGTGTCACTGTCGTTGCCCACGTGGGCGTTGAAGTCCCCCAGTAAAACGACGGAGTCCCCAGTCGGAACACTTTCCAGCACCCCTCCCAGAGACTCCAAGAAGGCCGGGTACTCTGCACTGCCGTTCGGCCCGTAGGCACAAACGACAGTGAGAGACCTATCCCCGACCCGAAGGCGCAGGGAAGCGACCCTCTCGTTCACCGGGGTAAACTCCAACACATGGCAGCTGAGCTGGGGGGCTATAAGCAAACCCACACCAGCCCGCCACCTCTCACCATGGGCAACTCCAGAGTGGTGAAGAGTCCATCTATCGCTAGTCGGAACCTCTCAACCTCACGCACAATCTTGGGCTCCTTCCCCGCCAGTGAGGTGACGTTCCACGTCCCTAGAGCTAGTTTCCGTGTCCAGGGATCGGGCTGTCGAGGCCCCCGCCTTCGACTGCCGCCCGATTGTCTAAGCACCGGCCCCTTACGGTCCCTCCTGTAGGCGGTGAGCCCACGGGAAGGCGGCCCCACGTCGCTTCTTCGGGCTGAGCCCGGCCGGACCCCGTGGGGAGAGGCCCGGCCACCAGGCGCTCGCATACGAGCCCCAACCCCGGGCCTGGCTCCAGGGTGGGGCCCCGGCTGCGCCATACCGGGCGACGTCACGGTCCTTAGATTTAGTCTTCTCATAAGGGGGTTCTGAACCGCTCTTAGTCTGACCCGTCGCCTAGGACCTGTTTGCCTTGGGAGACCCTACCAGGGGCATATAGCCCCGGACAACATAGCTCCTAGGGTCATTCGGGTACTCAAACCCCTCCACCACGTTAAGGTGGCAGTTCAAGGAGGGGTTCAATCCCGCTGTCACGTCTTCCATTGAGGAAGCAGAGGCTGAGGGCTCAGATGTGGACTCGTCCATCACCCAAGCTGAAGTCACCGAGGTAGTCAAGAAACTCCTCGGTGGCAAGGCACCGGGGGTGGATGAGATCCGCCCTGAGAACCTCAAGTCTCTGGATGTTGTGGGTCTGTCTTGGCTGACACGCCTCTGCAGCATCGCGTGGCAGTCGGGGACGGTGCCTCTGGGATGGCAGACCGGGGTGGTGGTCCCTCTTTTTAAGAAGGGGGACCCGGAGGGTGTGTTCCAACTACAGGGGGATCACACTTCTCAGCCTCCCTGGGAAAGTCTATGCCAGGGTACTGGAGAGGAGAATCCGGCCGATAGTAGAACCTCGGATTCAGGAGGAACAGTGTGGTTTTCGTCCAGGCCGTGGAACACTGGACCAGCTCTATACCCTCTACAGGGTGCTGGAGGGTTCATGGGAGTTTGCCCAACCAGTCCACATGTGCTTTGTGGATTTGGAGAAGGCATTCGACTGTGTCCCTCGCGGCGGCCTGTGGAGGGTGCTCCGGGAGTATGGGGTCCGGGGCCCTTTGCTAAGGGCTATCCGGTCCCTGTACGACCGGAGCAGGAGCTTGGTTCGTATTGCCAGCAGTAAGTCAGACTTGTTCCCGGTGCGTGTTGGACTCCGGCAGGGCTGCCCTTTGTCGCCGGTTCTGTTCATGATTTTTATGGACAGAATTTCTAGGCGCAGCCAGGGGCCGGAGGGGGTCAGGTTTGGTGACAACACGATTTCGTCTCTGCTCTTTGCGGATGATGTTGTCGTGTTGGCCTCATCAAGCCAGGACCTTCAGCATGCACTGGGACGGTTTGCAGCCGAGTGTGAAGCGGCTGGGATGAGAATCAGCACCTCCAAATCCGAGGCCATGGTCCTCAGTCGGAAAAGGGTGGCTTGCCCACTTCAGGTTGGTGGAGAGTTCCTGCCTCAAGTGGAGGAGTTTAAGTATCTTGGGGTCTTGTTCACGAGTGAGGGAAGGATGGAACGGGAGATTGACAGACGGATCGGTGCAGCTTCTGCAGTAATGCGGTCGATGTACCGGTCTGTCGTGGTGAAGAAAGAGCTGAGCCGCAAGGCGAAGCTCTCGATTTACCGGTCAATCTACGTTCCTACTCTCACCTATGGTCATGACCGAAAGGACAAGATCCCGGATACAGGTGGCCGAAATGAGCTTTCTCCGCAGGGTGGCTGGGCGATCCCTTAGAGATAGGGTGAGAAGCTCAGCCACCTGGGAGGAGCTCAGAGTAGAGCCGCTGCTCCTCCACATCGAGAGGGGTCAGCTGAGGTGGCTCGGGCATCTGTTCCGGATGCCTCCTGGACGCCTTCCCGGGAAGGTGTTCCGGGCACGTCCCACTGGGAGGAGACCCCGGGGAAGACCTAGGACACGCTGGAGAGACTATGTCTCCCGGCTGGCCTGGGAACGCCTCGGTGTCCCCCCAGAAGAGCTGGAGGAAGTGTCTAGGGAGAGGGAAGTCTGGGGTTCTCTGCTTAGACTGCTGCCCCCGCGACCCGGCCCCGGATAAGCGGAAGAAGATGGATGGATGGATGGATGGAAGAGGATTCTTATAAACCATAATAATTATGAATTTAACTCATTATACTGAATGCTCATTGCAAAGTTTGGCCCATTTTAAGACTCCACAAATCTTCAAATAAGGCAAGATTCCAAGAAGGAAAAAAAAATACAGTGTGTAAGTGAGCAATCTGATATGAATTATTAGCACTTGAAAACAATGTCAAAATTACATTAATTTCCGCAGCAGCTCTATTAAGGCGGTCGTACACGGTGCGATTTTTGCTGTCGTACAAGTTCGCATGCGATTTTTTTCAATCGTGTGGAAATCGCGTATGCTCGTATGGTCACAGCTCGTATCATTTGCGATGAATTACGAGCCGAGCAGAGTGGCTTACGAGCACTTCCCGACCTCCCGATCATTTTTAAACATGTCTAAAAAGTTCGTGAGCTATCGGTTTGAATTCGTGACGTGTGCAGTTGAACGAGCCGATTTGTTGATTTATCTGAAGTTGACCAATCACGAACTAGGAAAACCACAGAAGAAGAAACACGAACAGGGCAGCGCCACGGCGAATGTGGACTATTGACCAGGAGGATAAACTCGCTGAAATCTGACAGGAACAGCGAGCGCAGTATGTGCCTAATGGTTAGAGAGTTGGACTGGCAATCGAAAGGTTGTGAGTTCGAGTCCCGGGGCCGGCAGGAATTGTGGGTGGGGTGAGTGCATGTACAGTGCTCTCTCCACCCTCAATACCACGACTTAGATGCCCTTGAGCAAGGCATTGAACCCCCAACTGCTCCCCGGGTGCCGCAGCATAAATGGCTGCCCACTGCTCCGGGTGTGTGTTCACAGTGTGTGTGTGTGTTCACTGCTCTGTGTGTGTGCACTTCGGATGGGTTAAATGCAAAGCACAAATTCTGAGTATGGGTCACCATACTTGGCTGAATGTCACTTCACTTTTCTATACTGTATTTCCCCATAAACCTCTATCCATTACGGAAAATGCATGTTTAAAATTTCTATTAAACACCGTATAGTATTTTTTTTAAAGCCATTTGGTTTACGAGGGCGCAGGAATTGTCCTCACAAACCATGTTTACATTGTAATACCTATTTCAGATATTTATAAACCTACAAAAACACACACACACACACACACACACAGGGCGACCAAACGTCCCGGTTTCCTATTGCTGAAAAATAACATGTAGGTGTAGGAAACAGTCACGGCTTGTATCAATATTTTATATGCAGTTATGGGAGAGGGAGAGCAGTTATATTAGGCGCGTTCGACTTGAAGCAGCGCTGCACAGAATGATCACCTGTATGGCATCAAAGTACCGCGAGAGCGATTCGAATGCATTGGATATGTGTGCTCTCTTAGCGCTCTCGCGGTACTTTAATGTCATACCTTCTGTGCGTGCAGCGGTGCTTCAAGTCGAACGCGTCTATCAACTTCGTGCGATTGCTTCTGGAATTCGCAGGTTGTAAAATCGTGTCGTATATCATCTCGTCTGTACGATTTTCCGATAAACTCACTCGTACCGTGTGCGTGGACATACGATCTTCCGATCATCCGAATTCGCACCGTGTACGCCCGCCTTAAGGCACAATAGAACACGTTGGGTAAGTACATCTGTTTACACAATCACATCACCAATCTCTTCTATACTGCATGCTTCTTCAGAATCAGTGATTATTTCTAATAGTTTATTATTTACATTACAAAACCCTTTAATACTAATTTGTGTAAATATGGATAAAGCTGCTCGTGCCGTTTTTATTCAATACCTTTCTTTCACAAAGCTTGGACAGCCTTCATTTTTCCAAGAGTTCCAGTTCTCTTCTGTGTTCAGGATGTGCTGTTGGAGATATAATGAATAAGTTAAAAGTTTTTAAAGTACTAGGCTGCAATCTCATTATGTATTCTTTAGAAGATGAAGGAGAAACTAAAACCCATACGCCTATAGCATGTATATAAAGATACTACTCACCTCAACCATCGACGCAAACTTGTCACCAACTGGAGGGGTTTCTCTCAATAACTTAAAGGGTGGGAAAAGTAATGAAACATAACATAACAGTATTACTAACACATACAACACACCTCCAATCAGTGATTCCTAAGGTTAAGACTAACCTGATAGACTAGTTTGGTTGTGTCCTCAATCCACAAAGACTGATCGTCATTCAAAACACAGTTGGAACTGCGAAGGTTAGAGAGAAATGGAGGTAAAGCTATTTACTGACAAAAAAACTGCAATTTTACGGTTATCATTACAGCTTGAAAAGTCTGCATTATGATTAAAATGATGTTTCTCCTGACCTCTTGAACTTGACCTGGCCCTTGAGATACTGGAAGAGGATGAGATACTGAAGCAGAATGTGTCGTCTGAAGTTGCTGTCACTCAACTGAAGGTCCATCAACTGCAGAAAGATTTTTCCAGTCGAATTTGCCTTGTGTTACCAGGTCAATGACTGGCGTGCACGAATAAGAGTTTTATTCAACAGCTGATTAATAAAAACTGGAAGAACCAACCTTCTCACTGGTGAGGAACTTAGCAAAGTAGACATGGTCTCCAGCAGCAGTCCTCATCTCCTCCAGCTTTCTCTTCGACGCTTGCATGTCGTCCAGCTTGAAGCTCTTGAACACAGCTAGTGTCTCATCTGAATACTGCACAGAGATCACAGTTGATGGGACATTAAAACAAGACACATGTGGACTAAGAATCTCAGTTTTTTCTTTTTAACTGATTCTAATCACAGTTGGCCAATCAAAGTAACCGCAGATATACTGTAGTTCATCACATAGATAAAGTGTAAATATACTTTGTCTCAATGCAAGACTAAACTGAAATTCTTATCAAATAATTTTTAGCTCCATTGGTGGGTTGGTTATAACAAGTGATGCACATAAGTTTTTGAGTCTGTTTCTCACGAGAGCACCTGGAGATTTCGTTTGGACATTGCACATAGCGTGACCCGTTACATAACATTATAAATTAAATCATTGTATATAAATAATATTATTGCACTTTATTTAGCTCTTTTTAAAATAAATACACCAAAAAAACAAAGTGTGATGCTATTATATTTTATAATAAAATTGAGTATTAAATAGAAATACGATTATTTTATAATACACTTAAGTATACCTCGGTTTTTACGTGTACTTTTACATGTGCTGTCCCACGATTTCATACATAAAATAGTTTCCCAGCTGCAAAGCTACATGACATATTTCAGTAGCGAGGTTATTGAAGCAGTTCAACTGAAAGTTTCACTATTAGTAGAGACGATGCTCCTGAACACTGCTGAGAGATGCACAGACGCAGATATTGACAAGCGCTTAATCTGAAATTAGACTGCATATCAATGGCTCAAACCTCCGTTATTAGCTCTAAAATTAAGTTTTGGAATTAGCATTGGAAGTTTGGCGTGAGGTGCGCAAATTATTGCAACACACACATTTAGATAATAGAATATTATAATAGAAACATGACAAATGTCTTGAAATCAAATATCTAAACAATGTCTTGAGGTTTGGTTGTGACTCCAGGCTGTTAACATGCACTACCAAAGTGGTAATGTGGCCACGATGCCTATTAATGAAATGGTCCTTTTCTCCATTTTTAAACAAATTGAGAACTACATTTGATCTTCATTGTCCAAACGCAAGCCGAACGACTTTGTGCCTATTGCGTTAGAGAGCTCTGCATTGGTTTCCACGGATTATGCTTTAACATTGTATATTAAAGGCAGGGTAGGTAATAAATGTATAAACAACTTTCTTCCAAATTTGTTTAAACTTTCTATATATATATATCAATGCATAATTAAAATTTAAGTTCTCTGATAAAAAGAGTATAAAAATCGAGTGACTCTAGGCCGTTTAATCTGTATTAAACACAGCTCATTATTTCCATTTCGGGACGAAACATAGGATTGGCTTAGGCGACTGTCACTCTGACGCAACCATGGCAACCACCCTTTTGCCACACATGACCTGCCCACTTGCGCGTTTGATTTGAGGAATTCAACAGGCACGGAAACAATGGCAGAGAAACAGCAAGCAAAATTCACAGTACCAGCCTATGCAGTTAGTGAAGGCAAACCAGGCAAAAAAAGGAAGACAGTAACAGTACAAAAAAAAGGCAATGAACAAAAAGTCTTTGGATAAACAAAGAAATAAAACGCGAGTTAATATCGGCGTGGCTTTCCAGCGATGGCGAGAACTGAGGGAACTCAAGGGGCTGAAAAGTGACTCCTTGATGGCTTTATTTCTGCTGGACAGGTAAATATTTCTTTTTGTATTTTGATCATACATATTTTTTTCATGAAGCATGTGTCATTAGCACACGTAGCTGCGTAATATAGCTAACATAACATTACTTAGCGAGCCGTAGTAGAGGCTTTGGAAGGAGCCCAGAAGGGAGGGGGTGGAGTGAATGGAAATAATGAGCTGTCTTTAAAACAGTCGTGAGAGGTCTACAGACACTCGATTTTTATACTTTCTTTTTCAGAGTACTTACATTTTAATTATGTATTGATATATAAATAAAGTTTAAACAAATTTGGAAAAAAAAAAATTTTATACATTTTTTTTACCTACCCTGCCTTTAACACGGAAGTGGTGACTAAAAATGTATTTTGCCTCTGTAACGATAATCTTGGCAGAGTGTGCATGATGCAAATTTTGTCACCAGAATATTATGTGCATACTGTATGCACTCCATCTGATTTTTGTAATTGTGTGTACTTTGCATGCGTAGGTCACACATGTGCATCGACTTGGTTTTGCACCAAAAGTTTAGTTTTAGAAAACTAAACTAAAGAGACAGAAAAACAACAAAACAGAGGAAACTGTGAAAAAGCATTTGTGTGAGGGGGTTGTGACAGTGCAAGAACCATTTTCATTGTTCATAATTTCTGAAGAAAAATACAGCAGACATTAGGGCTAAGATAAAGCTTTTTAAAACAGATGTGTCGACTGCCCACGTTCAAGCACGTTATCAAATGGTGTATACTGTGATAGGCAGCACACATGATTGTGCGCATACACTAACATACACATAAAAAAAGTGAAGTATACTTTGGACTTAAAAAATACAATGCTAATATTTGTATTTTCATTTTTTATATGAATTTTCATCCTTCTAACCTAAAATCAGCAAGCTTTTATTTTGGCGGGTTGCTGGCAAGTAAACGCTGCCGAGTGAAGCGCGTCAGTAAATGAAGTGCCACAGTTATTGTTTTGCTCTGAAACAAACCAGCAGCACGAAGCCTAGTTTTGTGCTTTCAGTTCAAATGGAAATCTTACAGTATTACAGTCAACTACAACAATGATTGTGCATTAACAGTTGTCAACCATTTCTGTAAGCAAATGAGCGATCTGAACTTATTCACATAGCATAGTTTTTTATTATTATTTTGTTTGTGCATGCATCCCATCAGATACCTGAATGATCAAATACCTACCTTAAGGAAAGTCATCCAGGAGAACTTGTCGTAGCACTGCACAGGGTTTCTGAAATAGTCCTGCAGGGTCCAGAATTTTCTGTACAAGTTGTAGTCAATAGGAATGGAGCTACAAAACAAAAGCCCTCTAAATAACTTTGCTTATAAATAAGTGTTTAATAACAGACAAAATAAAGCAAAAGCAAGACAATGATTCGTAACAGGATATTTTACCAGGGAGCAGGTGCATCTTCATCGCCCATCTCTCCCTCCTCCACCTCCATCCCTTCATCCTTAACCTCGGTGTGCTTGGGGGGAAATTAAAATATTAAAACATGTCTGACATTGGACATTAGAATCAACTGTTTTATTCACTCCTTCTGCTTGCACGAACTTTCAAAAATGCATGACTTTACCTGCAGTCCAAGTGTGCTATCCTGCTCTTTTTTGTTGAACACGGTGATGTTATCAAGGTTGAACTGACTCTGTAAGTTCAGGCCTGTAAAATTCAAGGGGAAAACACCAAGTCATAAAATAACCACTGAACAAAGAACCAAGAAAATACAAGAAATGGTAAAAAAAAAAAAAAAAAAAAGTATACCTGATTTTTCTGACAAAGGGAAGAGACGTGCTAAAAACAGCTGGATTCGTCCACAAAACACTGTATTCTGAGACTTGGAGAGTCTCCTGAGCAGGTCTGCAGGCAAACACAGTATTTTTTACTAACTGAATACATTGTTATGATATAACCGTTTCTCCGTTTCACTGCAGAAGAATCATTGAAATACAAACAAATAATTGACTATATAAAGCTGAAAATCTTGATAAAGAGCAGTTATTACTTTCCCGGTAGATGGCTGAAAGCACTGGTCAGGGGTTTACAGTTCCTGATATCCACAGCACTTTTAGGGGCAGCCTGCCAGAAGAAGAAGAAGAAAAAAAAAATGTTTATTTTTTAAATATATATATAACAAAAAATTATTTGAATAAATTTATTATAGTGGTTATAGATTTTAATGACAAAAACACTAAATGTAGCATGATATTATGTGGTTTCCAGACATATAAACACCTAAATACAGTTAAAATATATTATTTTAGTTCATGTAGCATAGTAATACGTTTTTCATTTCATTTCCACATTATCCCCTCCACAAACACCATTATCTATTCTAAAGCATTCACTAGCAAATACCTTTACACTTTGCCATAATGCATGATAAATAATATATATTATGATAATATCTACTGCTACTTTGGAGGTGAGACATGGTAGTCAAGAGATAGCACCGGAGCACGTGCATCGGTGAGCGGTCTGATCATCATTTACCGTGAATCTATCTCTGGCTTCAGTGAAGTCGAAGTGAGACGGAGGAGGAGACATCTTTAGCGGCGCTTTGTCAGTCCGAGCCCTTCTACTTCCGGTTCTCCTTCTTCTTCCTTAGTTTAAATGTATTGGTTACACACACATGCATATCTCCACCTACTGGACTACTGTGCAATCATGATGATGAAGATGATGATGAGTTTCCCCTCTCAATTTGATGCAATATAACTTTCATGCAATCATGATTCTTTAAACAATTTAATATACAGTTTGACAGGTTTTTGTTTTATCAATCACAACTACGTTTCAGATATATATTCAGATAAAAAAAGCCATCATCTGCTAAAAAGAAGTGCTGTGTAGTGATGATTTTCACCAAACAGAGGCAGTCTACTCTGATTACTTAAAAAAAAAAAAAACCCTTTTAGTAAAATAAATGAAATGTCAGTCACTTATGTCCTTGCACTTCATATTTCTCTCTGAATTAATCTGTGCTGAAAATGACATTAAACTTTACATGGGACATCATGTCAACTTACCCTATTCAAAATGTAATGAGCAGTGCAACTATTTCAGTTACTTTTTTTTTTTAAAAGGAATGTAACTAATTATTACATTGAATTACTTTTTCAACTGTTAATTATTTTAAAGCATTTATTGCACAACCACAAAATCGCTTTAGCACCTCTTTTAACTTTAAAATCATTCTGAGGTAGATATAAAATCATAGTTTAATGGGTATGATCCTGTTTATGAAATCAAATCTTTGCATAGTTACAACAGGAAACAATGAAATCTTAAAAAAATAAAGAATTGGTAATAAAACAGTTAAGTGTCCTGCTATTCGATGCCCTAAACTCCTGAAGAGCAGTCAGTGCAATATGGGAAAGGAATCAGTCAGATCAGATCTGTGTATGTGTGTGAAAATATTCAGATGAAACCTTCTCTGTAATCGTTAACATTTTCATATGTACATCCCACCCTCCCCTACAGATTACAGTTAATTTTATTTTGTAATTAAATGATGTAATTCTGTTACATGTAACGAGTTGTTCATCAGGAAGCAGATGTTGTATTTGAGTTCGCGCCAGCCATACGTGGATCTCACCCTCACTATACACCAGTCTGAACATATTAGTTACTGTAATTTAATTATTTTTTTTCCATGAAAAAAGTAAAGTAAGGGATTACTCTTATTTTTTCTTCTTATGTAATTGAATTTAGACTGTATATAGTGGATTTAACATCAAAATTTAAAGTCCAACCTTAAAATGAATGGTTTTCAATCTACCTCTGTCACTTTAAATACTCTGGTGAGTTAATAAGGATATTAGTAACACTTTAGTGTCCAATTCTCACTATTAACTATTTGGTTATTAGTGGGATATTGGCTGTTTATTATAACATATTAATGTCTTATTCTGCAAGACATTATTCTAAATCCTTAATCCTTCTTAAACTTAATCGTCAACAAGTATTAATAAGGAGCAATTAAGAGTATACTGAGCCAAAAGTATAGTTAGTTCAAAGTTAATAGTTAGTTAATAGTGAGAATTGAACCCTAATCTAAAGTGTGACCAGATTATTATTTTTTTTTTACCATTTCATTCATTAACTTTGATGAATGATTTAGAAGGTAATTTGTAATAATTGATACTGTTTGGAGAGAGCAATTTGTGCAACAATCAAATTACACTGTTGAAGATCTAATTAGTATAACTATTTATGAAAACTAATTAATCGCTTTTTAAGAATCACTTACCCAACACTTGTCAAAGGGTGCAAGGTTAACCTATATCTTGAAGTTGGCTGCCTACGGCTTGCTCAGAACAAAAAGTGTAGTTTGTCACTTCAATACAACTTGCCAAGACGGTGACAGACAGAAAAGGTCTCAGATGATGTGGCTGCTGCTCCATTCATCCGGGAGCCTTTAGTTCGCTCTGTTCTGGTCATAGTTTTGAGGTAACATTGGCCTCCAAATGATCTCCTTAGTTGTAATGATTTCAGGAGAGTTCAGAATAAAACAACTATTAACATTTAATTTGTCAGGTAAAAATGTCTCAGGCCAATCACACAAAACAATTAGAAGCTAACTCAGGAAAACAAACACAGTCACTGCAGTTGTCTTTGTGAACTGAAATGTGATTTCACTTTACTTTGAGTCTCTAATCTGGAGACAGACCTTAGTAGTCATGTCAAAGCAGTAACTAAATCAGCATACTATCATTTAAAAAACATTGCATGAATTAGATGTTTGGTTTCCAGCCAAGACTTGGATAAACTTGTTGGACTATTGTAATGGGCTCCTCACTGGCCTTCCCAAAAAGACCATTAGACAGCTGAAGCTCATCCAGAACATCTGAGCATATCACACCAGTCCTCAGGTCTTTACACTGGCTTCCAGTTACATTTAGGATTGATTTTAAAGTACTTTTACTCGTATATAAGTCACTAAATCACCTAGGACCGAAATATATTGCAGATATGCTCACTGAATATAAGCCTAACAGACCACTCAGATCATTAGGATCGAGTCAGTTAGAAATACCAAGGGTTCACACAAAACAAGGGGAGTCCTCCTTTAGTTACTATGCCACCCGCAGTTTGAATCAGCTTCCAGAAGAGATCAGATGTTTAGCTGTGCATTTATTGAATGAGCACTGTGCAATGTCCGAACTTGATTGCACTATAATTTCAGTTTTTTTTTTTATGTAAAATCATCTTCTGTTTTTAAATTCATTTTAAGTAAATTTTTTAATCATTTTAAAAGCTTAAAATTGCTTGTTTTATTTTTGTTATTATTTTTCTTCATGATTATTTTACTTTCTTATATGTAAAGCACTTTGAATTACCATTGTGAATGAAATGTGCTATATAAATAAAATTGCCTTGCCAAGTTTTTTTTTTTTTTTTTTTTTTTTTTTTTTTAAAGTTTTTGTGACATCACAGACATCTGAGATTGGCTCAATTAGAGAAAGGTGTGAAGAGTTTAGTAGACAAAAAAAAAAAATATCTAAACTTTTTTTTTTATCATTATATTATAGCCTATCATAGGCCCAACCAAAGCACAGAAACTTGCATCAGTCCCTTAGTGCTGCGTTCGACACCATAGATCATGACATACTCACAGATCGATTACAAAAATATACAGGTATTCAAAGGACAGGCTTTAAGATGGTTTAGATCCTACCTGTCCGATTGCTACCATTTTGTTTATTTAAATGGGGAGTCATCTCATTTATCACCAGTAAAATATGGAGTGCCACAAGGATCCGTCCTTGGTCCCCTTCTATTTTCAGTATACATTTTGCCCTTTGGTAATATTATTACAAATTAGGGGATTAGTTTCCACTGTTATGCTAATGATACTCACCTATATTTCTCAACAAGAGCAGATGAAACTTTTAAATTATCTAAGCTAACAGAGTGTGTTAAAAATGTGAAAGATTGGATGATCAATAATTTCTCCTATTAAATTCGGATAAGACACAGATATTTATTGGACCAAAAAAACAGCACACAGAATCTCGTAGATTACAATTTGCAACTAGACGGATGTACTGTTACTTCCTCTACAGTCAAAAATCTGGGTGTTATATTAGACATCAACTTGTCTTTTGAAAATCATATTTCCCATGTTACAAAAACAGCATTCTTCCATCTTAGAAACATTGCCAAGCTACGAAACATGTTATCGGTTTCTGATGCAGAAAAGCTAGTTCATGCATTCATGACCTCTACACTGGACTATTGTAATGCACTTCTAGGTGGATGTCCTGAATCTTTAATAATAAAGTTACAGGTAGTCCAAAATGCAGTGGCTAGAGTCCTTACCATGTCAAGAAAATATTATCATATTATCCCAATTTTACAGTCTCGGCAATGGCTACCTATTAAAGGGATACTCCACCCCAAAATGAAAAATTTGTCATTTGTCCGAAACCATAAAAGCTTTGTTTGTCTTCGGAAGTAAGCAAAAATAACAACTATATTTAACAATTTGTCTCCTCTGTGTCTCTCCACATCACCGTAGTGCCATTTGGGAGAACATACGTAGAAAATGTATCCTTGTGGCACAGCTGACACAGTAGAGCGTACATTAGTGATCCACGGGTCCCGCTTTTATGAAATTATTTGAACTGTTTCATCCTGTCAAAAAGAGTTACTCAAGATGTGACGGAGCATGTGACTTGTTGAATGTAGGGAACGAATACGATCTTCTCGTAGATGAAAGAGTTGAATGAACTGATACATCTTGTTCGTGAATGAAATGAACGAGATTATACAGGGTCAGTCGGCCAAGCATGTAAATCTCGATCAGCAATCAGCAGATACAAAGCGCAGTTATTGGTGCACATGTTTTCATATTTGGAATACAGAACATAACTCCACGTTTAATCCCAGATAAAACCTCGTGCTTTGTTAATCTGAACAATTTATTTAGACTATTTATTTAATGCGATCATGCAAACACTAATAACGCCAAATCAGTTTTTGTCAAGTAAATACGTTCGTTGACTTAAGACATAACACATAAGACACTCTTTTTCGCCAACTGCTGGCGTATTTGTGTAATATGAAGAAATGGTCACTGAACGAATCAATGAATTAATCATTTTGGTGAAAAAAACTGAATCAACGAATCTCTTGAAAGAATCAAAATTTCCACCACTAAATTCCATGAAACATAAATGGATTTTTAAAATTTTGTTTTTGGTGACCCACCCCAGCCCGCCCCGCATAAAGTGCCAATTAGCACCACTAGCGTACAGTTTGCATTCAGTGGGTATTCTCCAAAATTTAATAATTTAGTAATTAGTAATTTACTTGGCAGTCAATGGGACAGTCACAATCCTCCCGATTTTCATCCAAAATATCTTAAATTGTGTTCCGAGGATGAACTAAGCTTTTACCGGTTTGGAACGACATGGTGGTAAGTGATTAATGACAATTTTCATTTTAAGGGAGTATCCCTTTAAGTTCCATATCAGTTACAAATTATTATTAATTACCTACAGTCATGCCCAAAAATATGGACCCCCTTGGTAAATATGATCAAAGAAGGCTGTAAAAATTAATCTGCATTGTTAATCCTTTTGATCTTTTATAAAAAAAAATCTAACCTTTCATTGGATAATAAGAATTTAGAATGGGGGGGAAATAAATGTTTTTCTCTAATACACATTGGCCACAATTAAGGACACCCTTTTATTGAATTCTTTTTGAAACCTCCATTTGCCAGTTTAACAGGTCTAAATTTTCTCCTGAGAAGAGATCAGAGACCATTCCTTCATCCAGAATCACTCCAGACCCTTTAGATTCACAGCTGTTGGTGGTGCTGCTCTTCAGTTCACCACACTCATTTTCTGTAGGGTGCAGGTCAGGGAACTGGAATGGCCATAGCAGAAGCTTGGTTTTCTGCCCAGTGACCCAATTTTCACTGCTCTAGCTCTTTTTTTTAAAGCCAATTCACTAATTTGTGAAGCTCAATTATCTTTTGCTGCACATCAGAAATATATTCTTTGTTTTTTTTCTCATTGTGATTGATGATTAAGGGCATTTGGGCTTTGTTTCCCCCTATTTATATTTCTGTGAAACAGGAAGCAATGGCTGCGTAATTTCGTGTTCATAATCATCCTGGAGTACTCAAAATTGTGAATATGAATGGGAATATACTTTAGAGTTATTTTACTTAAGAATTTCTAGGGGTGTCCTTAGTTGTGGCCAATGTGTATTAGAGAAAAACATTTATTTCATAATGATATTTACCCCATTTTCAACTCTTATTATCCAATGAAAGGGTAGCCTTTTGTGATTTTTTTTTTAAATAAAAGATCAAAAGGATTAACAATGCAGATTAATTTTCACAGCCTTCTTTGATGATATTTACCAATGGTGTCTATATTTTTGGGCATGACTGTATAAGGCCCTTAATGGTTTAGCTCCTGCATACCTAACTAGTTTTCTACCACGCAACAATCCATCACGCTCCTTAAGGTCACAAAAATTCTGGACCTTTGGTAGTTCCTAGGATAGCAAAGTCCACTAAAGGAGGTAGAGCTTTTTCACAAGCTTCATCCAGAACACCTGAGAAGAGATGATGCCAACCCTGAAACAACATACTGAACTACCAAATTTTGCTATAAGTTTGATCGATTTTTCCATACATTTCTGCCATATGTACATAAACTGACAGTCACCACCGATAAGCTATTACTAAATATTGCAGAAACTTAATTTTCTATAAAGCTGCTTTGCAATGACTTGTATCGTAAAAAGCGCTATACAAATAAACTTGAATTAAGAATTATTGGGTGGTTGTGTACACACACTGCCAACACACATTTCAGCTCAAACAAAGTGCATGTAGTGCCTGATCTCGCTTCTGGATTGCAAACAAAAACGCATCTTGGATGAATATCTTGATACTGAAAATGATTGGCAAGACACAATTAGCTTGATAACATTTATGCAGCAAAAGTTTTTCTCCAAACTGATAACATCAGAGCTTATTGATACGTAGGTCTTTTGTCAAGTCACCTTTATTTATATAGCGCTTTAAACAAAATACATTGCATCAAAGCAACTGAACAACATTCATTAGGAAAACAGTGTCAATAATGCAGAATGATAGTTAAAGGCAGTTCATCATTGAATTCTGTGATGTCATCTCTGTTCAGTTTAAACAGGCCCTGGGGCTAAATTACAAAATTGACTTGATTGCAAATAAATGCACAGGCACTATTTAATACTGGGATCTGGTACCCATCAGTACTGACAAGAGAAGCAAAGAAGGATCAGTCGCAAACCTACATGACCGTATATCTAGTCAATCACAGCAGTGGGCTTTTACTTCAGAGTCTACAATCTGCCATATGTTTCGCACCCACCATTCAGAGTATTCTGATGAGAGGGGTCAAAACATAATAAAAAATATTGCAACTACTTCTAAATGATAATGTTTTTTGATGTATGACCCCTTTAATGAAAAAGTAAGCAAACTACAAGTGATACATGTGCATTATAAGACAACTGAACTTAATATGAAACTTGTAAGAAAGCCCAATAGTATCACTTTTGTCAGTGGTTCCCAATGTTCCTGGAGGCAACCCAACACTGCAAGTTTTGCATGTATCCTTAATCAAACACACCTGATTCAGGTCATCAGCTCATTAGTAAAGACTCCAAGGCTACGTCTACATTAATCCGGATACATTTGAAAATGCAGTTTTCTTTTTAGAACGCTTTCCGTCCACACCAGCGTTTTAAGCATTTTCCACTGAAACATCAGAAAACGTTACATTTGCTTTCTGCGCATGCATATGCAATAGTCACAATTGTATATCTGATCTAAAACGCAACTGACCTCATGTTTTGCTGCAAATAGCGATCGCAAGTAAATTTGCTTTCATCTTTGCAGGACTGTGGACGGAAGGCCAAAACGGAGAGACAAAGATGCGTTTTCAAATGAAAACGTATTAGTGAGAACAAGGCCCCAGATCTGAAATTGGTGCGAGAGTGAAAGGAGATATGATAAAGCAAAATGATACACAAGAGAAACACTTTCTGACATTGTTCTTTGTGGGGAAACTCCATCTGAATCTGTGAGTTTATCTGAATCTCAGTTGAAACTGCTGGTTTTAAAGATGATGTCTAACTTTAATCCCTGTTAAACGTTTAGATAATGTTTCTTTGCCATGTCACTTGTAATGACTGGTTAGCACAGATTTATCCAGATGGCATTTTATTGCTTGATGCATTATTGTGTATTTGTTGAGGACGCCGCATCAGACCTGAAAGTCCTGATCTGAAGATGATCTACTTACAGTGAACGTTTTTTGTATGAATGCGCAAAGCATATGATTGTTTGAAAAACTTCCCACATACAGTGCATTCATACGGTTTCTCTCCAGTGTGGATCCGCTCATGTCTTTTTAGGTCTCTTGAATCACTGAATCTTTTGTCACAGTGTGAACACTTGAAAGGTTTCTCTCCAGTGTGAATCCTCTCGTGTATAATCCGATTTGCTGACTGACTGAATCTCTTGTCACAGTATGAACACTTATAAGGTTTCTCTCCAGTGTGGATCATCTCGTGTCTTTTTAGGTTTTCTGAAACATTGAATCTCTTGTCACAGTGTGAACACTTGTAAGGTTTCTCTCCACTGTGGCTCCTCTCATGTCTTTTTAAGATTCCCGAGCAACTGAATCTCTTGTCACATTGTGAACACTTGTAAGGTTTCTCTCCAGTGTGAATCCTCTCATGTCTTTTTAGGATTCCCGAGCAACTGAATCTCTTGTCACATTGTGAACACTTGTAAGGTTTCTCTCCAGTGTGGATCCTCTGATGCAGTTTTAAACTGTTCGCTGAAATAAAAGTCTTTTCACACTCAAAGCACATGTACTCTCTCACACCAAAATGTGATTTCTGATGTAGTTTTAAATTTTGTAGACATGAAAAACTTTTCCCACATAAATAACATGGATGTGGCTTCTCCTTTGTATGAACTTTCTGGTGCATCTTCAGGTCTGAAGTTCGCAAACACATTTTGCCGCATTGATCACACATGCACATGTTCTCTCTAGTGTGGATGTTCATATGTATCTTAAAGTGTGGTAGGTGTGCAAATCTTTTCCCACATTGATCACAAGTATACGGTTTCTCTCCCGTATGAACTTTCATATGTGCCGCGAGGTGTCCTTTTTGCGCAAAACACTTCCCACACTGATCACATGTGTGCGGTTTCTCTCCTGTGTGAGTCCTCTCATGTGCCTTCAGGATTCCCGACCGACCAAATCTTTTGTCGCAGATTGAACATTTGTAAGGTTTTTCCCCAGTGTGAATCCTCTCATGTGCTTTCAGGTGTCCTGACCAGTTGAATCCCCTGTCGCAATGTGAACACTTGTACCGTTTCTCTCCGGTATGTACTCTCATGTGAACATTAAGACTATTTTTGTATGCGTAACTCTTTCCACAGAGAGTGCAGGTGAAAGATTTCACAGCACTTATTTTCTTTAAAACCTCCTGAGAGGAACTCTGAGGTTTTTCTCCAGTTTTGACATGATTTAGCTCCTCAACTTCACTCAGTTCATCAATCTCCTCATGTTCTCCAGTCAACTCTAAAATCGGTTCAATTTTAGTAACTCCTAAAAAAAAAAATTGATATGTGATTGTACATAAAAATAAGCTTTGATGTAACAGCAGAAAGACGATAACTGCTACACAAAACGTTGATCATTTTGATGCATATTTATAATGTATATGTCCCTGAAACATTTCATGAATGAGGTACACAGATCTTCAAATTATTAATTTCAAAACAAATAGGCACAAATCCCATGTTTTTATAGGGAGAACTATTAAATATCTTTGACCAACTTAACAAGTAGTCCCTTACTATTTGATGTTCTAGCTATATTATTGCACAGCTCTTAAGATTTTTCGGTTACACTTTGTTTTAAGGAGTCCTTGCTTACTATTATTATAACAATAGAATAGATTATGCATAATTACATATAAGTAACCCTAAACCATATCCTAATCTTATAACAGCCTTATTCCAAAATTGATTAAATTCATTATTTTCCTCAATTGTAAAAAAAATAATAAAATAAAATAAAAACAATAACCCATAATGACATCATGAAAGAAGTTAGTTTGAAATCTTTGCAAATTTATATATATATATTTTTTAAAAGACTCACATTATATACAAAATATTCATTGTTGAAGCACCTTTGGCACCAATTACAGCCAAGTATTTTTGGGTATGATGCGACAAGCTTTGATCGTCATCATTTGGCAACTATCTGCCATTCTTCAGAATTGTCTAGAAGTCACTCTTGCCATGTGCTTAAGGTCATTGTCCTGTTAGAAGGTGAAACTTTGGCCCAGTCTGAGCTTCTGAATGCTCTGCACTGTGTTTTTAATAAGGCTATCTCAATATTTGGTGAATTGAGCTTTTTTTCGACTCTTGACGAGCCCCTCAGTCCCTGCTGCTGAAAACATCCCACAGTACGAGGCTGCTACAAGCACACTTTACTTTTGGGATGCTACTCTGCAGGTGATGAGCAGAGCTGATTTACTTCAAACATAATATTTAAAATTGAGGATCATCAGACTTTTTCAGATTCTGAGGGTCCTTTAGGTGCTTTTTTTTTTCCAAATTCTGAGTGGTTTTTCATGTCTTCACTCAGGAGAGGACTAAGTTTGGCCACACCGATATAAAGCCCAGATCAGTGGAGTGTTGCAGTGATGTTTGTCCTTCTGTAGGTTTCTCCTATCTCTATGTATGATCATAGAGCTCAACTAGATTAACTATCAGGTTCTTGGTTACCACACTAGCCAAAACCCTTCTCCATCAATTGCTCAGTTTGGCCAGCTCTAGGAAGAGTCCTGGTTGTTTCAAACTTCTTCCATTAAGGGTAACAGAGACTTCGTGCTTCTGTGAACCTTCAATGCTGCAGAAATTTAACTGTACCCTTCCCCAGATCTGTGCCTCTATATATTCCTCTCTCAGAGGTCTACAGACAATTCCTTGGACTTCATCGGATTGGTTTGTGCTCTGACATGCACTGTCAACTGTGAGACCTTATATAGAGAGGTGTGTGCCTTTCCAAATCATGTCCGATCAACTGAATTTGCCACAGGTAGTGTCCAATCAAGTTGAAGACAAAAAAAAAAAAAAATCTGTGGAAACAGGAGGCACCTGAGCTCAGTAGGGCTGTCAAAAAATTATTTGAATTTCGAATATTAGTCAAATTTTAAATAAAAATCCACATTCGAATGCAGAAATGTTGCATTTTAGGTGTATACATGATGCTGTTTTGTTTATAGTTGTTTAAGCAACTTAATTCTAATTGGTTTATAAACATTATTTTAAACATTATGCTCTTTTTTTCACAGATAGTCATGTTAGGCTTTGAATAAACATGCATTAGTTATATTTTGCGCCCTGTTGCAGCCTCAGGAGAGAATCCAAAAGCTTTTCTTCACCCTAACTAAAAATATGTATTTTAAATAGGAGTATGATTCTAATTTTGATCATATTTAAGAATTTAGTTTTTCAGTCATTTTGAAAGCCCTAGAGCTCAGTTGTAAGTGTCATAGCAAAGACTGTGAATACTTATTCAGATGTGATTTTTTATATATAATTTGCATACAAACTTTCATATTGTTTGTAGAATTTTGAGGAAAACAATTAATTTAATAAATTTTGTAATAAGGTTGTAACATAACAAAATGTGGAAACCATGAAGCGTTGTGAATACTTAATGGATGCACATTACATTTAGTTAATTAATATTACTCTTTACTTAAATGTATCTGTAACGAGGAAACAAAGTGATAAAGTGTAATCAGTACTTTCTATTACAACAAATATAAATCAGCTTGAAACTTCATAAACATCAGCAATCCAATATTAATGAATAAACACAAACCTGTTTGTTCTTCAGTATCTTCAGTGTGTTTCATTCTGCAGGGTTCTAGAGCTCTCATGTTCTCTTTTCTCTTTAGTAAACTCAGTCTTTGTAGATTTCAGTTCTTTATGATGCTTTGATGCTAGTCTTCACTTGCAGGTTGATGTGAATATTCCAGTATTAATTGTTGAAATCACTGACTGTGTGATTGTTGTTCAGGAGCTTCAATGGACATGAATTTCTGTGTGGAAGAAGCAGATCTGCTAAAATAAAAGTTAAGTTGTTTTATTTATCTGGACTATTTTACACATTTAAGCATGTAGGTTTAGCAGATGTGATATAATTAATATATCTCAAGAGACCATAGCCAAGCAAATACGAAGTGTAATAAGTTAGTAAATCATTATATTACTATATTGAATGTAACAGCGTTGACAATAGCACACCAATTTAAAAAGCTCATTCAGTAAAACAACACTCACATATGTGGTAATTCACACATTCTATGCATTTTTTTTTTTACATTTTTATCCATATTTTTTTCATATTAACACATAAGATGATATCAGTCTAGAAGTATAAAAAATAATATAATGTTAAATCTAAGTAACAGTAAGAATAGAAAGAGCAAAGCATAAACATATTAGATGACATCCATCGTCATTAACAACTACAATATAACTTGGTTCTCTAATAACTAGGCCTATATCCAATTAAATAAATTATTGAAACGATTAACGTGCTATAGTTTTAACGTGTAAAATAGAACAGTGATTAAAAACGTCTAAAAACAGAAATAGTACCACAGAGCTAAATATCCAGTATCTATTAATATTTATGTATAGATTTAAAAAAGTTGCACTTGGCTCATTATATAGGCTCAGCAGTAACGTTATCCGGTATTCATTTTAACCAAACAAGTAAAGTAACAATAACAATGGTAAAGGTCAGAACAATAACTAAATCACAGCAGCAATATAATTATAGTTAACATCCATTTAAATCACAAATATTACGAAACATTCAGTTACAGCAACATTATCACCTCGGATTTCGAGACAATCATTCGCACGAACATACAAAACACAAACCGTTCAGGTCTTAAAGATTTTAAGTCCGCAAACACACACACAGCGCCGTACTCGATAAAAACAACGCAGAAACGACATCGCATACTGTTGCTGAAACAAAAATGTTTAAAGTGTATTTGACCATTGTTAATATACACGAAATGCTCACCTCGCCTCAGGACACTCGACGCTGACCGAGCACGCGCGCGCTAGAGATGACGTCATCAACAGCAGATCACCAACGCGCCAAATTCTATTTAAAACGACAAAACATCACAAATCACACAAAAATCAGGTATAGCCTTCTAATGTGGACGAACAGCCGTCTCAATCGGTCTCAGTCATGTGTGGAGTAAAATATAGTTTATTAGGCAATTAAAAGCTTTTTTGAGAAGTTTACAACAGTAAGCCCAAAAAGGAACATAAAACTTCATGTATTTCAGATATAAAATTACTTTGTACTTAGCCTATGTACATACAATAAGGTGACCAGATTTCTGAAATGAAAACCAGGGACATTTCCTAGTTCAGTGGTTAAAATATAATTGAAATCTCACTTGTCATTATCTATAAATTTAAAAATGGGGACGTATGGTTTTGTGTTTTTAATTTTTTATTTAATTGTTTTGGGTTCCATACATTAATATCAAATTTACCCTAGGTTTTTTTGTTTTTGTTAATACAATTCACCAAAAATAGGAACTAGCCTATTGCAAATAGCCTGGGGTGTAAAAAGTCCAGTCCCTGGTAAGAACATCACTAAACACTAAACAAGATGTATCCAAAAAATGTATAGGCTATATATATATATATATATATATATATTTTTTTTTTTTCCTTAGAAAAAACAACAACAACTTTGCTACCTCGAAATGCATCCTCAGATTTGAGAACAAACTTTTGATGCCAGAAATTTACCTGGTTAAAGATATAATTGAAGCTGAAATGTGTGTGCTTGATGCTATTTAAATATATTTAAGATCAGTATTTTGGTATTTTCATAAAACACTTTGTGCCAGTCTACCTCTTTATCAGGTTGATGATTTATGCATCAGATTCAGGCATTGGTAGTTAATCTTGTCAAATGTATTTAAAGCTCTATTGAATGTTAGGGCTGAGTGATATGAAAAAAAACATTGTGGTGTTGATATAATGTGTGAATTAATGAATTGTTTTCATAGATATCGAGAAAGAGAGAGAGAGATAGTTTGCATCACTAGATATAACTGTCAGTCATTTAATATTTCTATTGTATTTCTAAAAGTTGATAAATGTTAAATGATTTGCAGCTTCGATCTTACCTCACTCTCTTTCAACATTAAAATTACTTGTCCCCCTTAATGTCTATGGTGGTTACGGCATCTTTTTCCTGTATTTATGCCCATCTCTGTTGACAGACCACTGCTCTGCGTTGTCACGAAAGCTTATTATTTGCATGTGTTTTTAAGCCTTGCCAAATAAAACATTCAAGAGACTGTAAAGCATTCAAGCTCAAGAAGACACAAAAGAACTCAACTCAAGTTCTTGCGCACTGTTCGGTGCACACACAGAGAACCACTCAGAGCCTGTGAAGCAGTGCCATAGAGCCTATTATTAAGTTTGTGCACCTGAACACCTACAAACATGAAAAAAACTAACCTAAACAGAGTTAAACTACAGAAAGGAGAAGTACAGTGTAGCTATAGTTATCTCTAAGAATAAAATAATGTCTCAGTTTACTGTTATTTATCAAATATATTCCTTTCTTAGCTTTATAAACAATACAATCAGCTAATTAAACACAAATGAATCATAAAAACTTACATACAATGCTTTCTACAGATGATCACAAGATGAATGTCTGCTGTTAGACTTTTATGGTAATTATATTTTGAATGAAGCTACATGACTAGGTATCAGAATTATAATCACTACAAACATTAAACTTAAACAGAAGATCCAGAACATTGTTCTAATTATTATTAGTGCTCTTTACAGTTTCCAACAAAATCTTAAACTGCTTTACGCTTTATAACTTTCAGCTTCTTTAATGAAGAATGAAGAATAAGAATTTCTTTAATAAACTCTTTCCCAATTTCAGCTCATCCTGGTGCTCGTCTTCACTTGTAAACTGATGGGAATATTCCAGCTTGTTTACACATTGAAGCATTTATCCAGATTCTGTGTCTGAAGAGACCATATCCTATCAAATCGCCTCTATCAGTATTGCTTCTTTGTAAAAGTAACAGCATTGACATGAAAATTAAATCAATTAAAAAAGCTCATTCATTAACCCTGCACTCATATATGTGGTAATTCACATAAACTATGTAATTCTGATTTTTGTCTTTCTATTTTTTTATATTTCTTGGGCTTCACTTTTGACTGCCCTTTTATTGGTCTTTGTCAGTCACGTATGTTTATTATGTGCGACGTCACCCAGGCAACATTTTGAAGGTATCGACCAAACCATGATCAAATGTCACTCTTACCTTCATTTTGTGTAACATTCAACAACTGGCCTCTCAAAATGTATCAATTCACAGTGATGTAATGTGTAAACATAATAATTTAAACCTATTTTTTTATGATCACCAATAACCTACTCAAAAATGGTACAGTATTTTCCCACTTTCTATCTGTTGTTGTAGTATTTTGCCAAACTCCACTATTAATAAACTGAGTAAGGCATGTGTGAAATTTACAAAATATTCCCAATGCATGTTCTCGAATTCTCTGGATTTCGACAAAATGTCCAGCAGATGTCAGTCTTTTAAGCTTAAAGCATGAAATTATGGTTACCCTTTGTACCATGCTGACATTACAAAGATGTTTTGATGTAAAACAAGTCAATTTACATATTCATTTTATTTTTATATGTTTATATTTCTTTAATTTCTAATCTGGTGATTGGTTAAGGGATCTAGAACATGGCCGTGCATTAATATGTGCTTTGTAAGTACAAACCAATATGATAGTTGTGGATGTTAGTTTATAGTGGGAATCGGTCATAAGTGACAGAAAAATGTGTCATTTCTCTGTACTTTAATGCCACTTCTCAGCTCAGGGACAAGTGAAGTTACAAGCAACTGGGATGAATTCATTACCTTTCTTCTTCACTTAGTTTATTTATTTGTAGTAAGAGTATATTCTGATGTCCATCATACAATAATAGTAATAGAGACAGAGCTTTAATCATCTAAATTTTAAGAATAATACATAATATATTTAATCTGACATAATCCATCAATGCAGCATTACACAGATGTGCAGATCTAATACCCAGTCAATTTACTTCTGTCAAGAAAGGAGTTTTCCTAGTGGTTCTGCATGTAATCCATCTTTACTCAGCTCCTGCAAAGCGAAAAAGAAAAGGAAGAAAGGATAAAGACAAACACAAGTCAGAACTCTCAAAAAATCTGTCTGTTACAGGAATAGTGGTGCCAGATAAAGATGGTGTAAATGGGTGAGGTGTTTTAATGTAATCATCCGTATAAATGAATCCATCTTTATCTGATTCCATATCTAATCTCTATTCTAAAGTAAAGTGTCTAACAGGTATTTAATAGGCCTAGAATTGAAACTGAATATGCAAGGTGTCCTTGGAACATTTTCAATTGAGACACTTCTTGATTTTATCATTCCCAAAAGTTAACAGACATTTACAAAAATCACGCAATAAGACAAACTATTCCATTGGACTGAGAGGCTCAAGGACTATCTAATAGATTTGGTACTATTGTTCATAAAGCTGATGATGTCTTTCCTTTTTACACCATAGCAATCTCGTTTAATTTGTTTTGGAATCAGCTTTTGTCTTGCAGTACAGCTGGGTTTGAGGAGATCTACCGCATGTGTTTGTTTATGCCTCAGCAGCACAATGTGAGGAAACTGATAACTGAACGTCTGGGTGTTGCAGTTCTGTCACTCAATAAATGCTGTTCAGAAGTGTCACCCCACCCTCAGAAAAGACACCCGATATATATTTCTTCTCTGTTGTATGTGCTTTCATTGCTACAGGGGAAGTTAAAAGTTTTTACGCAAGCAAGTTTTAATGACACATTTGTTTTAAAACTTTTCTTCGTTTGCTGAATTATTGTATTTTTTCTTTCATATACAGGTGCATCTCAAGAAATTAGAAAAGTCATGGAAAAGTTATTTTAGTGATTCAACTCAAATTGTGTAACTCGTGTATTAAATAAATTCAATGCACACAGACGGAAGTAGTTTAAGTCTTTGGTTCTTTTAATTGTGATGATTTTGGCTCACATTTAACAAAAACCCACCAATTCACTATCTCAACAAATAAGAATATGCTGACATGCCAATCAGCCAATCAACTCAAACCACTGCAAAGGTTTCCTGTGCCTTCAACATGGTCTCTCAGTTTGGTTCACTATGCTACACAATCATGGTGAAGACTGCTGATCTGACAGTTGTCCAGAAGACATTCATTGACACCCTTCACAAGGAGAGGAAGCCACAAACATTCATTACCAAAGAAGCTGGCTGTTCACAGAGTGCTGTATCCAAGCATGTTAACAGAACGTTGAGTGGAAGGAAAAAGTGTGGAAGAAACAGATGCACAACCAACCAAGATAACTGCAGCCTTATGAGGATTGTCAAGCAAAATCAATCCAAGGAATGGACTGAAGCTGGGGTCAAGGCATCAAGAGCCACCACACACAGAAGTGTCAAGGAATTTGGCTACAGTTGTCGTATTCCTCTTATTAAGCCACTCCTGAACCACAGACAATGTCAGAGGCATCTTACCTGGGCTACGGAGAAGAACTGGACTGTTGACCAGTGGTCCAAAGTCCTCTTTTCAGACGAGAGCAAGTTTTGTGTATCATTTGGAAACCAAGGTCCTAGAGTCTGGAGGAAGGGTGGAGAAGCTCATAGCCCAAGTTGCTTGAAGTCCAGTGTTAAGTTTCCACAGTCGGTGATGATTTGGGGTGCAATGTCATCTGCTGGTGTTGGTCCATTGTGTTTTTTGAAAACCAAAGTCACTGCACCTGTTTACCAAGAAATTTTGACACTTCATGGTTCCTTCTGCTGACCAGCTTTTTGAAGATGCTGATTTCATTTTTCAGCAGGATTTGACACCTGCCCACACTGCCAAAAGCACCAAAAGTTGTTTAAATGACCATGGTGTTGGTGTGCTTGACTGTCCAGCAAACTCACCAGACCTGAACCCCAGAGAGAATCGATGGACTATTGTCAAGAGGAAAATGAGAAACAAGAGACCAGAAAATGCAGATGAGCTGAAGGCCACTGTCAAAGAAACCTGGGCTTCCAGACCTCCTCAGCAGTGCCACAAACTGATCACCTCCATGCCACGCTGAATTAAAGCAGTAATTACTGTAAAATAACCCCTACCAAGTATTGAGAACATGTACAGTAAATGAACATACTTTCCAGAAGGCCAACAGTTCAATACAAATGTTTTTATTTTATTTTATTGGTCTTATGAAGAATTCTAATCTGTTGAGACTGAACTTGAACTACTTCAGTCTGTGTGCATTGAATTGATTTAATAGACAAGTTTCACAATTTGAGTTGAATTACTGAAATAAATGAACTTTTCCACATCATTCTAATTTATTGAGATGCACCTGTATATAGGAGTGTAAAGTGTGATGTTGGACAGACTGACAGGAACGTGCCATTTAAAAAAAAAAAACAGATGCTAGATGATTGTTTCTGATGAACAAAAATCTGTCCCTGAAGAGGTTTAATTGCAGTTCCTTAATAGGGTTTGGTGTAGTGCTAATTAAAAATGCTATATCTGAGTAGATCCATGCATTCAATACCTCTGACGGTGCTAAATTATGTTAACAGTTAGCGAGACATTCAGGTCGTGACATTGTCCAATGGTCAGCTTGCTTAAATGATTTGTAATTTGTGAGAGTGAACAAGTTGCTGACTCGTGTGACAGCTTTAGTATCCGTTAGTCTGGAGGCTGTTAGTCGGTTTGTACGTGTGAACTTCTTTGCAGAAGTGCTCTCATAAAACACACAGTACAGTGCTGAGAACATTTTGTTACAGATTTGCAAATGATTAAAAATGACCTGTAATTCTATCAATGTTCAAATGTTAATATGAATGTTAATTCTATCGAAACTCTTTCCTCTTTATCCCACTCAAGAGATACAGTAACATTGTCTTACCCAAAAGACCATCAACAGGGAAACCTGTTTTTGAATATTTAATATACTAGTGTCTCAGAAACTGATGTACTTCAAATTTGACTTAATGTGGTTCGCTATTTAGCGATAGAATAACAGAAGATCGAAACATATCCCTTTAAATATACACTGCCAGTCAAAGGTTTGGAATAATTAAGATCTTTTTCATGTTATGAAAGTTGATGGAAATATATTAAATATATTTTTTGCTGCTTAATATTTTAATTTAAATTTTGATGACTTTAAAGTTCAGAAGAACAGAATTCACTTTAAAACTTCTTTGTAACGTATAAATATCTTTACTGTAAATTTTGATCAATTTAATGCATCCTTGCAGAATAAATGTATTATCTACTATGCATTATGTATTATCTTTTTTTAAATTACTTGCCCCAATTTTTTGTATATCATGGTTTCCACAAAAATATTCTGCAGCAAAAATTCTTCAACATTGATAATCAGAAACGTTTCTTGAGCAGCAAATCAGAATGGTTTCTGAAGGATCATGTGACAATGAAGACTGGAGTAATGATGCATTGCATCACAGTCAGGAATACATTACATTTTACAATATATCCAAATAGAGAGCAGTTATTTTAAATTGATAATAATAATTCACAAAATCACATTATTTTCTGATCAGATAAATGCAGACAAATCTAAATTATTCCAAATTAATTATTCCAAACCTTTCACTGATTATATATAGTTCTCGTCATATGTTTCCATGCACCTTGAAGAATCCACAAGATGAGATAATTTGAAATAACTTATTGAGGGGTACTACAAAATAATAATAATAAATATTACAAATACAAGCAACTTGTATTCTGCAAGATGCATGTGAACGCAAGACCCCAACTGTATGAATCCAGTATAGGGCTGCCAGCATATTAACATTTGAGACTTATTACATATAAATTTATAATAAATATTTATATTCAAAAGTCAACATAAGTCACGGTAATGCTAAAAACAAGATTAAATGTATTCAGTGATCTGCCAGCCCTTAAAGCAGAAATGATTCCCTTCCAATGAAACTTACAGAAAATCTGTAAGTGCACTGAATTACACTAAATTTCTGAGATATTATAAGTAGGACACAGAAATAGCTGTGCATGTAGTCAGTTCAGCCAGAAAAGAAGCTGACAAAACTGTCGTTAGGACAATTACAAGAGAAATGGTATTGAATGCTTTGGTGTTGTATGTAGGTAGAGTTTTCAGGTATCTACATACCAAAACCAAGGACATAACAAGCAGGTGTATTTACAAGACATTTCATGGCCTGGGCCACTGACCAGAACCAGATCTGGCGGTTCGGGGTTCGATTAGCGCTTCTGTCGCAGACGGGTCTGGATCAGCTGTGCCTTTCAGAACATCCATACGCTTGCGAAACGCTTCCTTTTTCGGACAGAGCAAGAAGTCGTACACAAGAGCAGCAGCCACCCCTCCACTCATCGGTGCAATCCAGTAGATCTATGTGAGGAAATAATTATTACACGTAAGAAATACTACAGCAATTAAAATGGTCATTGATTGATTGATAGATTTTTTTTATGCAGAAGAACCGATAACCAAAAATAACAACAAAAACTAAAAAACAATAATTTTCCTTTCAGCCCTAAGAAACTAAGAGGAAGTAAAATGTGTCACAAAGTTTGCAAAAACAGTTGTGACAATATGTCAGTGCATTTTAACCTAGGCTACAACCAAATCATATTGCAATAAAATTGCAATAAAGCAATAAATTAATTTTTATTTTTATTCAAAAAGCAATGGCGATTTGGTACATTACTTGTTCATTACAAAATTGTACTCTATTACTGAATCCAAGTTACATGACAAAAATTGTGGTTAGGAATGTAATCAATTACATTACACATTAGGTAACGTAATCAGATTACTTTTTTGATTACTTTTAGATTACTTCTGACCTAACTTGTTTATCATGTTATTTTAAATAAGATAATATTGTAGCATACTGATATAAAAATACAAAGAGAAAGAAAATATATTGCATTCATTGTTATTAACAACATGAAATGCATTTAACATTATTTCAGGTCAAAGTTTCACAAACTGGTGTCCGTGAAGAAACTGCATCTCAAGATAAAAATGAATTAAATCACAGAAATCTTTTTAAATGTACAACATTCAAAATAAAACATAAAACATACCTGTTAATCTGTAGGTCATGTGACCATGTGAATAATATGTAATCAGTAAAAAACGAACTTTGGTCTAAATACTTGAAGTATTTAAAAATGTAATATAGTCTATTTCCAAGTTCTTAATTTGTAGAACCTGATTATGTAATCTAGATTACATTTTACCAAGCAATGATTAAACTATATTTAATAATCTACATCAGATATTTTTAGTAACTATAATAACTTTGCAACTACAAGTGAACTAACTCTCATTAGAGTATTAGTAAACTGGTTATGGTTAGGGATAGTAGAATAATTAGACTTTCATAGTCACTTATAATCAATTGAGGGTCTGTTTAACGACCTTTAAAATAAAGCGTTAGCAGATATTAAGCAGACAGACTACTAATACTCTATGGACTGCTAGTTGAGTTATTTATAGTTAGTATAATGTTCATGGTGGACTATCAAAATAAAGTGTTTCAATTTGTTCTTACAACAATCCAACATAAAAAAATGGGGAAGGACGTACCCAGTGGTTTTTAAATGCTTCAAGAATAACAGCTGGTCCAAAAGATCGAGCGGGGTTGATGCCGCACCCGGTGTAACTGATCTGGGGACAGGAATGATGAGCTTGTAAAGTTTATGATAGAGACTTGACTAAACTTGGCTGGAGACCTACTGATCTAATTTCCAAGATCAATACATATCATTTACTTTTGGTTAATGAAAAGTCAATTGCTTACTGCAACTAGGTGCCCTAAACCAACTGAGAGTCCGATGGCTAGAGGTGCAGAGCCTGTAACATCAGTCCGGTTTTTGTCTGTTATGGCCAAGACACAGAGGACCAGCTGGAAGGTTGCAAAAAGCTCAATGGCAAATCCCTGACCGGCTTTCACTCCGTTACTCAGCTATGAGAAAAAAAAATATATATTGGATTACAAAGTACTACTGTAGTATTATATTAATACACTCACATTACAACAGCAAGATGGGATAATAAATGCAATGTCAACCTTTTAATATTTGGATGAATTTTGAACCACTTCAGTATTATTATCAGAAAAAAGAACAAAAAAAACCTTATTAGTCACACTACATGGGGTATGTTGTCCGAACGGGGACCTAAAGTAACATAGCATTTATTGTACAACTTAATTACAAAATAAAATTAATGAAAAAGTGAAAATTGAAAAGATAATACACAAAATAATTGTTTTGGCCAACAGAAACTGTATTTGAAATAAAAAAAATACTTTGCTCTCAGTTCAAAATAATTGTTATTTTATATTGTCATTGCACTACTGCAAAAGATATCACATGGAAAGTGTTTACATTGCTTACTGTCGAAACAATATTATGTATTAAAAATTATTTTAAATAATTCATATTTTTAATGCATGTTAACTTTGACAGCCCTGAAAACATTTAGTAAAAACTAATTTGACACCCTTTTTCTGCCCCGGCCGCCATCGAAAACTCTCCTTTGCTGAATATATGCAGTGTGATTTCATTGTTAAACAAACATAAAAATAAAGAAAGAAAATTTACTGGAAAGAGCAAAGACTAAAACATTTAAGACAATTTTGAATTTGAAACTAACATACAAAAGCTAGATAAAATTAGCATTTATGTATCTTATAATAGCTCTTAACACATTTCCTGTGTGACACAACTATCCACATAATGCAGTTCTGAATGTACTTTTAGTGGTTGTAATTTAATATTACACAACTTACCATATTGAGTCCCAGTGTTGTTTCAGGGTCAGGACTAACTTTGAACATAATGCCACTTGCTACCACAGCTCCCAACATCTGGGCAACGATATACATGATTGCTCTGAAGAAACTGATCTGACAGCTGACCAAAAGTCCTAAAGTAATAGCTGGGTTCAGGTGGGCTCCACTGATATGCCCCAAACTCTGAGCCAATGTTGCAATGGCCAGGCCAAAAGCTAAAGCTACTTTAACCTCTTGGTCTGGAAATCTGTTGTGCTTGTTTCCGATGGCGGAGGCTATGCCAATAAAAACAAAAACCGTCATCCCAACAAACTCAGCCAATACTGCCCGCCAAAAGGACCAACTTTTAAGCTCTCGTGCCATTACGAGTATTGTTCCTTCTCTGCCTTTTAGCTGGTAAATGAAAATGCCAGCTAAGCTACAATTATAAACACTTGGTGAAAGATGGCTGACAGGAAACTGGTTTTAACAAAGCAACCACAGTTTTAGACCAGAAAAAGTCAGGAGGAAGGAGGTAGTTAATTGCTAACTGCCTAAGAGATAATATCACATAACAAGAAAAATTAAGATCCAGTAGATCCATTTTCAAATCAAGATCTTTGTCTGTTGCTTTTCTGTTAGACATATGTTCCCTGGATCCTGTGCTGCCCAATATTATGTATAAGGAGCACTGTTCAAGCTTTTCAGGTTTAAAACCTGGTCACACCAAGACAAATATTTGATGTGATGAACATTTTAATTTGCTAAAAAAGTTGCGCTTTTGGTCACATTCCCAGAGTCACTGCTGTTACGTAAAATACAGTTTGGGGCTTGATAAGCACCATAGCGAATACAAAAATCTAAATGGCGGTTTAAAAACATGTAAATACTATTTGACTTCCTTTCTTGACAAGTGGTGTCAGAAACGGAAAGTTGTGCATCAAATTTCTGAAAGTGCCACGTAATGAGAGTGAATTTGCGTTTTCATTCAGGCCATGTGCCATTTTTATGCATTAGTCAGGACAGACAAAATTGCATGCAAAAATTCAACCGATTTTGCTGAGCATTTGTGTCGGAACAGGTCTTTTTTTACTTTTTATATACTTTCATTTTGGGTAGGTGTGCAATACACGTGACATGCATTTCCTCATCAGAAGAGTGCAAACATACTGTAGATGTTATGCTCCTAAATTAAATTTGAGCAATTTAGCTCAGATCTCTAACCCAAATTAGATGCTTGGTTCATGAATCGAAAACCAATAAATCAGACTAAAATCACCTGACCCGGATCCCTAAAATGAACTTTCACCTATGCACATCAGTAGATGGTAATATCTAAGCCTTTTTTCTGCTTTTGAGAACACAAAAAATATCCATGTAAGTAGTTGCGAACCAAGTTGCCAAATGTCATCTGATTCCCTGTTCTTTGTAACTTTCACTTTGATGTGTCCAGTGTAGAAATAGTCATAGATTGCCATAGAAAACACTTACACTGCATTGAAATCCAATGTGCCCAATAAAACCCCATAAAGAAGTCTAATTTGTCTGTCTAGGTGTGTATTTGTACATGTGTGAAGGCCAAATGTACTTATGTGCTAACATAGGGAAATACCATTGCAGCCAACTTAAATTGAAATCCTAATATAAGAGACCTTTAACACTAACAGACCCCCCCCCCCCCCCCACACACACACATATTAATCGTGTGCATAAAATAACACTTAATTTCAACATTATCTCTAATTTAAAAGTCTAAAGCAAAGTACACTGGGAAAATTAAACCTGCTGTAACTCATTGTCTTAACTTGTTTCTTTTAATCGTGATAAACTTTCAGTAGTAATAAAGTAAATGAACTTTTTGCATTTAGTACATTTGAGAGTTTTACAGTGAACACTGGTTACAGAAGCTGCCTGGTCTGCATCTTCTCTCTTCCCACTGCACTCTGGCTACTTAGATGCACATGCAGCATTGCATCACATTTTCTCAGCTATATTTTCTTTAGATTTATTTACACACAATGTGCATTTAGGTTTTGTCTCAGTGTCTGATCTCACAGAATTAAACTTTTGGAAGAATGGTTACATTTTGGAGACATACGAATACACCACATCAAAGGACTAACTCTGTAGACCTAGGAGAGGGAACACACACACACACACACACACACACACACACACACACACACACACACACACACACAAATCTAGACACAAATCTAGATAAGAGACTCAGCAGCAGTAGTTGACAAAAGAAACTTGTCTTTTGTAGATTCATGCTTTCCTGGACAAACTGTTCTGATTTTCTGTCAATTATTCTCCTTTAGGACATCCAGAAAGAACTAAGACCCTATGATATCTAAGATGTTGTCAACATAAGGGGAACACAACAGAGTTAACATCTATATCCTGGGAACAAAGGCATCAAGCAAACACTATGATTGGATTAATAAGATATGAAATAAATTCAGGATAATTTGCATTGATTTATAGTGAGTCTTCATCCAGAACCACTGATGTCATAAACACTCTACACAAGTTATTTACCTCGAAGTGTCTTTGTTTTCTTTGTATGTCACATATCTCAAGCAGGCTCTTCACTGATACTGTCCTGTACTCTGTTACCTCCTCTTTAACCTTTGATCAAAATGTAGTGAGTTTATATTTAGATTTATGCATTTGACAGACACTTTTATCCAAAAAGACTTACATTGCATTACAAGATCTACATTCTATCAGTCCATCAATTCCCTGGGAACTGAACCCATGAGCTTGGCTTTGCTGGTTGAGCTACAGGAGTCCTCTGGGCATTACCACAAGATGGCACCATGACTCAACAAGAATATCTCATGTTCTGCCAATTATGGCAAAATCATAATTTAAAATAAATTTTTAAAACTGTCCCCAAATCAGTGTATTGTCATTTGTTATTTAAAACTTTTAAACTAATGCAAAATAATGGTTGTACTTTATTTTACAGTAGGCTACGTGCACTTACATTCCCTGACAATGTACTTGAAAGTACTGAGTAATACTAGGTAACTACATGGGTTAAAGTTAGGTTTAGGTGTAGGTTCAGAGTTAATATCTAGTTATTACCTTGTTATTGTAAATGCTATAATAACTACATGGTTTGCACATGTGGAAGTGGACTGTAAAATAAAATGCTACCCAAATAATGGTATGCTCTTCCAGATGTTAGAGCAAAATGTTAGATGTTAGATCTTTTGAATGAGCAAAACAAATGCATGACCTTTTTTTATATTTCTATTATTCAATTTCATGTATGATTTAAGTTTTAAATGTTTTAACTTAATTGATATATTCTCCTAACCAATCCCTAAACACTAAACAGAACTGTTGGTAAGCCTTTTGAAACATTTAAATACAGTCGTGGCCAAAAGTTTTGAGAATTGCATAAATAAAAGTTTGCTGCTAAACTGCTTTTAGATCTTTGTTTCAGTTGTTTCTATGATGTACTGAAATATAATTACAAGCACTTCATACGTTTCAAAGGCTTTTATCGACAATTACACGACATTTATGCAAAGAGTCAGTATTTGCAGTGTTGGCCCTTCTTTTTCAGGACCTCTGCAATTCGACTGGGCATGCTCTCAACCAACTTCTGGGCCAAATCCTGACTGATAGCAACCCATTCTTTCATAATCACTTCTTGGAGTTTGTCAGAATTAGTGGGTTTTTGTTTGTCCACCCGCCTCTTGAAGATTGACCACAAGTTCTCAATGGGATTAAGATCTGGGGAGTTTCCAGGCCATGGACCCCAAATTTCAACATTCTGGTCCCCGAGCCACACAGTGTTTTTTTTTTCAGTCGAGACGCTTTGGCTGATATGAAACAGAATATCCTCGGATAATCTGATTTTGCAGATTATTTATTTCTGAATATAAAAAAGCTGACAGAAAGTAAAGTACGTGCTCTGGCCCTAGTTTTAAATTATTTTATTCCATTGGTAAACTTATTGTCATCGTCTTGCTGTTGAACAACCAGGATGTGGTGATTGGTCAGTGTTGTTTTTGCCCCGCCCCTCCTCCACTGTGATTGGACGGCAGACTAAAAAGTGACAGGGATGAGCGCTATGTTTTGCTCATACATAGACTGTACAAAAACATGGATGTAGTGTCTTTGACGTCACCCATAGGTTTCCCAAGACGTTTTTGAAGCCAAAAGTGGGCGGAGGTTGGCCATTGCCATCTTGGCAGCACGTCACTCCCGGATAATAGAAAATTTGGCTCGACAGCATTGACAGCAGCGCCAATCCACCTGTCACTCTACTGGCCACACCCTTATTTAGGCAGAACTTTAAGGCTTTATATAATTTAAATGTATAAGTAATAAAAAGAAAATCACCTCCTCACAGTTGTCACGAAGGGCAAAATTAGCTATATAGACCAACATTTTTTTGAACCAGGCATTTTAACATGGTGAGTCTAGGGGAGTGACTCTCTTTTGCAGCAAGCCTCTAGCAGACAGTCAATGAATTACAGTTTAAGTCACTTCTGTATGGGCTTCACGAGAGAGAGCGCGAGGTTGCCGCTTATTGGTTTAACCCTAAGTTGAACATTCTTCAGCTCTCACCACCAAGAAAAAAAACGGAAGGAAACGGAAATAGCATCTATCAGCATCTCATGATTCTGGCATTTAAAAAAACTGTGCTCCCATTGAAAACAATTTAAAAATGGGAAAAAAATTAATTCTTTTGGTGGACAGTAGCTCTGCTATTAAATTGATTTAAATATGAGTATCCCTGTGCAGCGATCAGCTGTTATTCCACCTTTGCTGAGCTTTCAATGTTTTTACCGAAAAGATGAATCTGATTGGTCAGCTCCTGTCACATGACCTGCGGTGCACTTGCAGCTTTCTGAAAAGTTGAGATGTTTTTATCTCACTGTGGTGAAAAACGAATGCTTCGCATCATATGAACATTATGACCGTTGCTCGTCTACATTTGAAATAACCAACTTGAGCGTGTAAAAGACATGACGTGTGTGACCCATTAGAGTTCTGTTTGGGACAGGGCTGCTGTCAACATTTTTAATCTTTATTAACTGCCAAAAATGGTCAATTCAATTAAACTTTTATAAGTTGTAATGCAAAGTATGTTTTTCTAAATTCAGTACAAAATATTTTAACAAGTGGTCTCAAACTAAATTTTTATTATGCAGAAAATCTATTAATTTCATTATTATCAGGCTACTCATCCATGAGCACTGGTTTACTACACAGCCTTGGGAACAATAAGGAAAAAAGATATGCAACATTCCTTGGTGTGGAACAGGATACGGGACAGGATAAGATGCACAAAGGAGGGAGGTGGGCTTCCAGGCTTTATCCATGGGTGGCTACAATCCACTAAACATCATTATACGCCATTTCCAGAAGTGCGAGATGGCTTATTCACATTTCTTAAATATTTCCGTACACGTGTGGATTGACTTTTTTGTTTATTGACTTTGAGATTCTTCACATCATTCTCTTGTTTAAAAACAGCACTTTGCCTCCCTCTTCAGAGAAGCCGATATGAAAGAAAATGATGGTCAATCATTTCCAAACAGCCAATGAAACTAGGACATGGTCTTAAAAATCAACATCAGTTACATAAATTGTTTAAACAGTTACATCATTTGGGTAATATTGATATTCTTGTATATAAATGTTTGAAATTACGAAATACATGTCAGTGTTAGTACATGTGTAAAAATGAAGAAATTAACTTTTTTTGGTGTTTGCTGTACAAGCAGTTCTTTGATAAGTGTGTGTCACACACTGTTTCATACTTCTCTATGGCTTATGTTAAACCAAGATTGTTCTCTGATATGCTTCATAACTGCATCAAGTTCACTTACACACAAATTCAAAAATATCCAGGTCACATTTCACTCCAAAATGCTCCCAAAAATTATATTTAAATTAAGCATGTTTCTAATTTCCCTCCTTTTGAGGTTGTTGCCTCACAAATAAATGCACTAACCATTCTTTTTACAAAGGCTTGTCAATTAAGGATTCATTCTAGTAAACAATGCTATATTACCCAACTGAACTCATATAATAATTAAAGGACTTTACATACTGAGCAGAACTAATAATAATTGTGTAAATAGTAGTGAGGTGGTAGATATTTATATTTCAGTACTGTAATAAAACAGTATAAAACAGTATGCAATAACATTGTGTTTAAATTATCATATCATTAAAAATATTATTAAATGAATGCAACTTTATTGGGACAAAAACCTCCCTACACCCATACTGCTGACCATCTAATAACACTGTATTGTTATTAATGAGATGTTTTATTTCCAGTTATCAAATATTTCCTTTATTTTTATTGAAAATAAATGCCTTTCTGATCTGATATGTGGTGGGAAAAAGAGTAGCCTAGAACAAGTTTTGGTAAAGGGCGGCCTCAAACTCGGGTCAACTCATGTCAAAATCATTCATCACATGTTTTTTATCAGCTGCGCTACTGATGCTAGAGATAACTGGGCATCTTTTGCAGTGCTGTTTATAGCAACCTGCCATTGGCGGGCAGAGTTATTGTAAATAGTTTCTGCCAACAAATTATTTATATATTATAAACTGTACTCTATAATGCACTATAGAGGTGAAAATGACGCCATTCGACTTGATCGGAAACGTGCTGTAGAGATTAAAGTACAATTTATGTCCTTCTTACTATATTGTTTTTTTCTATATTGTTTATTGTAGTTTGTAGTTTACAGTAACATGTATGTATAAAAGTGTTTTATTATTACCATTCCCCGCCTCAGGTTCACTCTCGCGTTTGAAGATGAAACATTACATGGAGTGCATTGCAGTATCCCATGCAGTGTCTTCAGATGCATACATCAGATTTCAGTAAATGTATCAGATAATCCTGGCATTCCATGCATACAGAACATTCTCTTACTATTCATAGTATAAACGCAGCAATATATTAGGAGTTGTGTGGTAATATGCCATTCTGAACAAAGCTTCTGTACTGATTTCAGTGTACTTGAGTTATATTTAGTAGATTCTGGTAAATATAGTAGGTCATCTGTGTATCTGATGCATTCAGAAGATTTGCACACTTTGCACAGCATACATACAAGATACTGCAGAAATAGTAAGAGTAGTATGATAGTAGGCCTATGGCCTTTCGAACACAGCATTAGACTACAGAAAGCCATATGGCATCTTTGAAAGTAAAATATTGCTGTCAGGCTTCTGTATCTTTTGTGCTCTTGTCTTGTTATCTAGTCTTTTAGTTTGAAGTTGTACTTCCTGTTTCCCTTCTGTGATTTCCTGCTTGTTCTCATTTGTGCCCTAATTAGCCCTAGTATTTATAGCCCTCTTATTTCCCTAGTCCCTTGTCCCTTTGTTTGAGTTTAACAACTGTCAGTGAGTTTCTAAAATCATGGTTCATGTTCATATTTAAAGTTTAGTTTAGTTGTAGCTAAAGTCTTCATTTATTTCTGTTTATGCCATATGTAAAATGTTTTCATATCTGAAAATGTTCAATTTGCCACCAGTGGATTAAACGGCTGTCGTCAACATTTAAAAACAAAGCAGGCTTTTATAATATTTTATGGATATACCTTCCAAAGTAACTCCTTTATTATTGATTCAAAACATTTATTGGATTTGATATGTGATGGTTAACCCTTGTATATGAGCATCTTAAAAACATCAACTAATATTGAAACATTTTGTCTTGGAATTACATTTTTGTAATTTGAAGAAAAACACTTTAGGATTAAACATTCTGACGTTTAATAAAAAAAAAAAAAAAAAAAAAAAACAATAAAAAAAAAAAACAATATCATACTGGACACAACACAATACAAAGTGAAAAAAGTGTTTAAGGGAAAAACAGAGAAAACTGTATAACTTTCCTGAGGTAAATACTGATTCGCTAAATAAGAGTACAAACAATAATACAAAACTCTAATCAGTCAATACAAAATGCCAAATGTCCCTTTGTACAGCTACAAAGACAGTTTTACACTTGCGATTCCACACGTCATATAGTCAATTAAAATGAATGCTTTCTCTGATGGATAAACAGGTATATTTACAGATGTTTTGTGGTCTTGATGAATATCATACACTAAATACTCAGAGTATCATATCACTTTGCTGACATCTCGACAGCACGGGGAACATCAGTACCATTGAATTCGTAGTCTGTGTCCGGGCCGGACATCAGCACCCTCACGCGGTTGGGGAAGTCGTCCAGTTTAGGGAAGAGCAGGAAGTCATAGACCAGCGCAGCTGCCACACCTCCACACATAGGACCTACCCAATAGACCTGGAAACAACAGAGAAATCATTTCAAACAACAAATTCAAAAATATTTAAAAGTCTCTTTGTGTTTGTGGGATCGCTTATGTAATATCATATAAAACATTCCTGAGGGTGCTTACTTTTGCTAAAATGCAAAGCTTTTCTGACTTTTCGATAGTTCATGTGGTCAGTTGCTACTATAAAAAATGTTTTTTGAGTCTACGGTTTATTTGAGTATGTTTTACTACTTAAAATTTTTTTTTTTTACTTTTAACTTTAACTTTTTCTACTTCAAAATATTGTTTAATTCATTTAAACATGCTACTTGCCATTTCTTTGTAATTGTTTGTGAAACATACTAGCAATTTCTGAGTGAAAATTGTTTCTGCACCACATTTTGGCTCACTTTAGACATTGTTAACTTTGCAAGTGCATTTCAACTTAATCTACTAACCCTAGCCTGCCAGTCTACTAATACGCTAATGAGAGTTAGTTGACATGTATCTGTACTTGCAAAGATACTTTTAGTCAACAGTATTTCAAAAGAGGACCCTTTTTTTTAATCTTTTTTTTTCCCCAATGTAGGGTATTCTGGGTTTGCTCACTGTCCCAAATTAGGGGTCACTCCAAGTCTTCTGGTCTACAAATATGACCTCCTCCTATGTAAGTGTGCAGTGATGTTAAAAGCTCATTTCTTCTCAATAGGACAAATTTGTGGTATCATTCATGTCCATATAAAAATGCTTAAGGTAAGGGGTTCATTCACATCACTAACTTCTAACTATCTTCAAGATGTTTTTGCGTACAAATATCTCATAAATATCTTAAATACGTTTTTATTATGACTATTTAACACCCTATGGCAGGTGAGCAAACAATACATTCACAGGATGAAAAGCTGGACCTTAAAGGGATAGTTCATCCAAAAATGTAATTCCTGTCATCATTTATTCACCTTCAAGTTGTTTCAAATCTGTATGAGTTTCTTTCTTCTGTCGAAAACAAAAGGAGATATTTTAAAGAATCTAAGTAACCAAACAGTCACTGGTCCCCACTGACTTCCATAGCATTTTTCACCCCAAACTATGGAAATCAGTGGTGACCAAACTGTTTGATACTCACATTCCTAAAAATATAATCATGTTCAACAGAAGAAAGAAACCCATACAGGTTTGGAACAACGTAAAGATGAGTAAATAATGAGAAAATGTTAATTTTTGTATGAACTGTCTCTTTAAATAGAAGTCTCTGCATGTGACTGTTAGTTACTATTAGCATACAATACACAAATATGATTTAACTAAGTTAACTATTTATTATTCTTGACTAGGCAATCATCTAACACAATATATTTGTTGCTCATTAACAGTGTTGGGAAGGTTACTTTGTAAATGTAATAGGTTACAGATTACAAGTTACCCTGTTTAAAATGTAATAGTAGTGTAACTTTTTCAATTACTTTATTAAAGTAATGTAACTAATTACTTTTGAGTACTTTTTGATTACTTTTCTAAATTTGTGAAAATTAAAGAATAATAAATAAAAGCATATACATCAACTTAAATACAGTTATCTAATAAGCATGTGACGTATTCTGTGTAATAAACTCCTGAAACATTGGTGTTTTTTTGAAACTGCTGTCTCTGTATATGATGATAGTTTTCTCAAAATAAGTAAAATGCACATGAAGTGACACAGAGCAGTTCTAGAAATTATGTTTATGTGCTCGTGTACTCCTATATTGAGATGGCAGAGGTTGAAAACACTGTGAGCTTCAGTAGGCCTATGTGTAGTAAATGAAACCATGTCTTTGCCATTAATTTACACGAGGGGCGGACTGGGAAAACAATTCAGACTGGAAAATTCAAACTCTTACAAACAAATTCACGGTCAAAACTATTTTTTGTATGGACCTGACATAAAAAAGGTTTAAATCTTTAATTTGGGGACATGCTAAATAATTAAAAGTTCTCTCCTGAACTGCACCTTCACTTCCATTTTTCTCTTCAGTCTCTTTATTTTGCCCTGTTATCCATCTCTCTCATGACTTTAATACTCAAGATTGAACAAAACTATACTTTACAATACAATACTCTACAATACTACAATATCTTTATAGAAAATCCTAATACTGTACACGAGTCATGTTTTTCCCTTACAAAAATTGACCATGCTTTTTTTAGCCTATATACAATAACCTTGTTTTGTTTTGTTTTTTGCAAATGGATTTGTATTTATTTTTAAATAACTCAATTTGTAAAATCATTTTTAATTTTTGGTTACCACAGTTAAACAATAGTAACTATTTTCTCTGGATTTATAGTAATATATTAAAACGTTAATTTTCATAAGGGTTGTGTTGTTGTCTGTCGTAGCTCCCCCTAAACCTATAAAAAAATCTGAATTTTTTTCAGATAAATTCCTACTGTAACATTACAACAGATAATAATGATGTCCTTTATATAGTATTTTGAGTGATGACTGGTGAGCAACGTGCTGCTGCTTGATTAAATAAATAAAAAAACAAAGACAAAAAAGCATCTTTTCAGATGAAACTGACCTGAAACCCTGAACAGTAGTTCTGCTTCTCTGCTCCAGCCATTCACTCTATTCTCTCTCTCTCTCTCTCTCTCTGTCTCTCTCTCTCTCTCTCTCTCTCTCTCTCTCTCTCTCTCTCTCTCTCTCTCTCTCTCTCTCCCTCTCTCTCTCTCTCTCTCTCTCGCATTGAGTCTGATCCAAACCGTTTGGCGGAGGCGCGGAGAGCGCGCGAGTCATGACTAACACTTCATGATTTATTAGAGATTTAATTATCAAACGGCGGATTCGCAAATGATCGCTTTAGTACATTCGGCAGGCAATTATACTTTAATGATATTAAATAGTGGGGCAAAATCGGCTGCCAGGCCACCGGGAATTGTCCCGGTCGGTGTCCAGTCCGCGCCTGATTTCCACAGACACGCAGAACGTGCAGGCGACATATATTGCATTTTTGGGGCTTTATATTCACAGACACTAGTCGATGTCATGTTTTGATTCAAGTGTGCTGACCTACTTTTGATTTAGTCATCCAAAATGTGGCATATTCCGTCCGCGTTAGGCATTCCGTTTTTATGACTGGATTCTACGAACCAGACTGTATTTCAGCATCCCGGAAATTATTAGGGCGGTATGTCTCAGAATAGTCAGTGCAATTTGGGAAAGACATCAGTTAAATCTGTATGTGGATGTGTGTAAATATTCAAATGTAATCCCCTTTGTAATCGTTAAAAATTTCATAAGTAACTGTAATTTAATTACTCATTTTTTCTTAGTAACTGTAACTAATTACAGTTACATTAATTTTGTAATTAAATTACGTAACGCCGTTACATGTAACTAGTTACTCCCCAACACTGCTCATTAACTATAAAAGTTCAAAATGAGCTGATTCTGTCTTCTGAAAAGATCTTGAATGGTTTACATTTAATATATTCATTCTCTATTATTTTTAGATATAATATATTAACTTTCTAAGGAGAAGACAGAGATGTATCTTTACCCAGTGGTCGGTAAAATTTTGAAGAATCACTGCAGGGCCGAAGGATCGAGCCGGATTGATCCCACATCCAGTGAAACTGATCTAAACAGAGGAAAACAAAAGGAGTCATGGGTGACTGAGCAAGAGATTTTTGAATCAGTTATGCTACTTTATTATTATTTTTCTTAAAGCAGAAACTAATTTACATACTTAAACATCACTCTATTTAATGTCATGTTGCTTTATGTATTCATATGGTAACCCTGGCAGTATTTACAACAGCTACAGGAATGCTGATGCAGAAAGAGACAGCAGAAGGAGGAGAAGACTGAATGCTGATTACTCACGGCTGTCAGATGGCCCAAGCAAACGCTGAGGCCGATGGCCAGGGGGGCGGAGCCTGTCACGTCCCGCCTCCTTTTGTCTGTGGTTGCTATGACACACAGCACTAGCTGGAAGGTAGCGAAGAGTTCAATACCTACACCTTTACCGGGAGAAATTTTATCGCTAATCTGTAAATAAAGAATAGTCAGATTAGTCAGATTATTGTGTAGATTCAAACAACTAATCAGTATTTCTAATAGTTTCTTTGCATGCATCGCAAGCATCAAAATCCATTTAAAGCAGAGAAATTGCCGCCTCTGAAGACAGATACAGACAGAGTATCGTCACCCCACACAGTTTCATTAATATTTTGAATCAGTTTTTATTTTTACATTTTGTTTTAACTTTATTATATTGTTTTAAGTTTTAAATGTCCATAAAGTATTTATAACTTTTTATTTTTGTTTTAGTTATTTTAGAACATCAGGTTAAAGTAAATGAAAATAAGTAATGTTGCTGAAATCAGTTTTAAGTTTCTATCTATCTATCTATCTATCTATCTATCTATCTATCTATCTATCTATCTATCTATCTATCTATCTATCTATCTATCTATCTATCTATCTATCTATCTATCTATCTATCTATCTATCTATCTATCTATCTATCTGTCTGTCTGTCTGTCTGTCTGTCTGTCTGTCTGTCTGTCTGTCTCTCTCTCTATATATATATACATACACACATTACATTTTTTTCATACTTAATAGTTATAAAAAATGATTTAGAGTATTACATATTTTATATTAATATTTACAGATATTTTTTCTTTTTCTTTCTTTTCTAAAATTTATAATATCTAATCTAATTTACAACTACAATAAACCAGGTACTGGGTTGCTTTGTTTACCAATTGTTGTTGTTGTTTTGTATTTTTTATTTCTATTTAAGAGATAAAATACATGCAATATAAACTGTAATATAAAAAGCAGCAGTTTAGAGATGTGTGTGTGTGTGTTTGTGTGTTTTCTGAACCTTAAAATAGCCTTTCTTGCTTTAACCTAATATGGTTAGATTTGTTCAGAATATTCTTGACTTGCATAAAACCAAATTCGGATTTAATATATTTTTAACAGTGTAGAAATATTATTTCTTTGTAACTAATATACATGTAACTGTATCTGTCTTTGTAACTAATTATTTATTCATAAAATTTACCAAATCACGAATTTCCTAGACTTAAAATTTACATTTAATTACAGATTATTCCAGTTTGGAGATTCATTGGAAAGTGTACATATTATTTTAAACTAGAACGAATAACTGAATTGGAACTATATAAAGTGTTTTATGTAATCATGTAAACAGAGCAGTCAGAGACAGGTGTCTTAGCAGAGATACTGAAGATCAGCGTACTCACCGAATTTAGCCCCAGGGCTTCACTACCGGTGATGCCAACCATGATGCCGCTCGCCAGCGTTGCACCAAGCATCTGGGCGATGATGTACATGACAGCCTTCAGCAAGCTGATCTGGCAGCTGGCCAGCAAGCCCAGCGTCACAGCTGGATTTAGATGGGCTCCACTGATGTGACCCAGGCTCTGAGCAAGAGTGGCGATGGACAAGCCGAACGCGAGAGCCACCTTGACCTCCTGATCTGGATTGTTATTGTTGGGGTTTCCAACTGCAGCTGTAATGCTGAGGAAGATGAAGAGGGTCATTCCCACCAACTCAGCCAAAACGGCCCTCCAGAACGCCTTGCTCTTCAGCTCCTTCATGACTGGCAGCTCTGGGCACAGATGTGTTAATGTAGAGGTTTCTGAGGGCACTGAGTAAGTTTATCTGCCAAAAGAAAGTATTTATAGGGCAGGTCCTGCTAATGAAACAGGGGGCGGGTTTCAGCTATGGGGGCAAAAAGAGTGAGTGAGAGAGAGGAGAAGAGGCAGGCAAAGTAATGAGAAATCCTTAGTTTTTCTTCCCCCTTTTCAACTCTCATTTCATTCACACTTAAAGTCTGAAAGATAAGGTCCATAACCCACCTTATTTAACCTCTGATCTCTGTTTGATTTTAACACTGCACACAGCCAAACTTTTATTCTGTTCCAGCTTGGAGAACAAACTAGTGGACTGTTACTGTTTTTCACATTTTAGAATAATTTTATCAAAGCGCAGATCGGAGACTTTGTAATACTTAAAATGTTACACAAATCAACACTTATGTATTAGTTCATGCACTTCAAAGTTTTCACCATTTGTCGAGATTATAGTTCTGCACACTCTGAACTTTCTGGACTATGAGATACATAAATGAACTCTGTGACCAGACATTTGGCTGAACAGTCTGTAAGAGTCAAACGGAAAAATAAAAGTACTTAATTAATTTTTCAGCAAAGGAGGGTTCCCATTAAGTTCACAACATGGTAGTGAACACACACGCACGCACACACACACACGCACGCACGCACGCACACACACACACACACACACACACACACACACACACACACACACACACACACACACACACACACACACACACACGTTTGTTTTTGTGAAAAGTGTGTTCATCCCATAGGCGTAATGGTTTTTATACTGTACAAACGGTATATTCTATGGCCCTACACCAACCCTCACAGGAAACTTTGTGCATTTTTACTTTCTCAAGAAAACTCATTCTGTATGCTTTATAAGCATTTTGAAAAATGGGGACATGGGTTATGTCCTCATAAGTCACCCTCTCCTTGTAATATCTGTGTCATACCCATGTCATTATACAGAGTTGTGTCCTGATATGACACAAAAACAAGAGTACACACACACACACACACACACACACACACACACACACACAGCTCCCTCTTCACCTCAGACAATAAAGTAACAGCAACCTACAGCCCAAGAATTGATTTGTACTCTTAATTCACATTCATAATGTTGGAATGTCATTGCATTGCATAAAACCCCTCAAACCAAATGACATATGCAAAAAAAATGATTTTCTAGATATTTTCTCTGAGCTAACTTTACATGAGCTTTATTTTGTGCTTTGCTTTTCAAAGTAAACCCAGTGGGCAACTGATGTTGAAAAGACATCAAATTGGCATCAAAATTTATGTCCAAAAACATTGACGTGATGTTGATCTGATATTAATTGAACGTTAAACATATTGGCCAACATATAAATTAAACCAATTAACTTCTTATTTTCACAGAATTACAACTGGCAGAAATCGCAGTCCAAAGTGAATTTTAAAAAGACGTTACAGCATCTTTGATCAAGTCTTGACTTATATTTGACATCAAATTGACATCAAGGTGCCCGCTGGGAATGGCACCAAAATGTAAAACGTAATGCACATTCTTTCACATATTGTTTTAATGCTACCTCAACACTCAACCTGATTGAGTATCTGATTCATATAGCCAAAAATAAAGTCTTTAAAGGTCATCTGCTATCAGTGCTTTGAGGATTTATCTGACTCCTGCTGTAAATGAACTAGTGTGTGCCTTATCTCTCTAAAAGCACATGAACTTGTGTTTACATTTCTAAACATTTCATTTCTTACATGTCTAAACTGATGTTTATATTGCATTTTGAATATATATATATATATATATATATATATATATATATATATATATATATATATAGTATAAACAATGCCATATTCTGGAACTCTTTGGTTATATAACCAGGGAACATCAGGATCTGCAGAAGAGTCCTGGCTTTGTAGATATGTTTGACAGAGAACTGTTGATCTAGGGCCTGCTCCAATAACGATATGTCCCAATCATAAATCACACATTATCTGCATTCACATAATTATTTTCAAACTATTTTCATTACTGTTTGGCGTGTGTTAAAATGATCTTATTTTAGGTTTATCTGTTCTTGTGAATTTGAATAACGGATTAATTGAGGATTTAGATATGATTCTGTTCTATGCAGATTTAACTCTATATTCTATATTAACACCATGATACCCCTTGTGTTCATTTCTTATCTGAAATACAATTCTTGACCTATTTTCAGTTTTAAAATACTCTTGTCACAGATATTCTCAATTGTTTCTCTAGTTACAGTATTTACACTGAGACTGATAACTTGCATGAAGCACACAGTGTCGCCCTTTTAGATACGAGAAGCGTAAACAGGCTGACAAAAGATTAAAATAGTTTTGTAGGTTCTCGACAGAGCAAACCAGACACCTTTAAGTGAAGTAATACACGTCCGAACTACTCAAACCATGAGAAACTCATTTTTTTTTAAATTAAATTTGTTTTAATGAAGCTAATTATTATAGCTTTTAAATATAATGATATCTGAATGATATCTGAATGAATGAAATCTGTTTTTTTTTGTTTTTTTACCCTTTGCTGTTGGTTTGTACTCTCTGTTCTGCTAAAGGAGCTTGTATAAGCATTAACCAATATGCAATTATTTAGCGTTTTTCAGAATGTTAAAAATAATTATGCTGAGTAATGATGTGCACTAAGCCGAGTGTGTTTTGTTTTGTGAGAAAGGACTGATTAGCAAACATGAGTTCTGAAAACCTCAGTAAAAACTAATTTCACTCCCTCTGAGATATGTGCAGGATGAGCAATGGCTCTTTAATGGACTGTACAGGGCAGAAGTCAAAAGACTCTTCATAAATCTCATGCCAAGCAAACAGAGACACTTGAGTTTCTCGGCTGTGTTCCATTAATCACTTTGCCTCTTAGATCACTATATGTACATGCAAGTCATCTTTTTACGATGTGAAGAAAAGAAAAAAAAGTCTCAGAGCACTGCATGGTGTAATAAAAAAAAATCACATTCAGTATGCTTTGACAACTATACACTGTATGTCAACTAGCACTCATATTATATAATTGGTAGTGTGTTTTGTTAGGGTTAGCAGAAGTTGCTGACAAGTAGTTGATAAATAAATAGAGTTAAGGCCCTTTCACACTTAGTGCGGTGTGTTAAAACCGATGGATGGTATGGAAGGCCGATGAGGCCCAAATTCTTTAAACAGAACACATGAAATTTGTGTCCACACATACTGTTTGTCCGTGTTAACGTGACCATTTTGAATTCATTTATTTTATATGTGTAGACAAGTACCTTTCATTAGAATATGTAAAGAACGTTGAACGTGTCGTTTGAACTTGTATCTCAATGCAACTTAACACACTCGGGCCGTGTTCGGACATGAAATACTTTTTAAAGCAGATTAACCTCTAGATTTACCTTTATATTAATCCTTTCTTTGTCCTTTAGTTTATTGCAGCATTGCTTTAATGATATTTACTGTGCTAGAGTAAATGAATTAATTATAATGTCAGTTAAGACTTCAAAGAATGTTGAACTAAACAACTAAAAACATGACATAAGTCTGAAATCACACAGAACATAATGTACCTGCATTATCCCTCCTGAACAAATTAATCTGATGTTTGCATACATGCATGCAATTTTGCTTGACAATCCCATAAAGCTGCAATTCTCTCAATTGGTTATGCATCTTTTTCTTCCACACTTTTTCCTTCCACTCAACTTAACATGCTTGGATACAGCACTCTGTGAACAGCCAGCTTCTTTGGTAATGAATGTTTGTGTCTTACCCTCCTTGTGAAGGGTGTCAATGATTGTCTTTTGGACATCTGTCAGATCCGCAGTCTTCCCCATGATTGTGTAGCCTAGTGAACCAAACTGAGAGACCATTATGAAGGCTCAGGAAACATTTGCAGGTGTTTTGAGTTGATTAGCTGATTGGCATGTCAGCATATTCTAATTTGTTGAGATTTTTTGAGTGAATTGGTGGATTTGATTGAATTGGTGGGTTTTTGTTAAATGTTAGCTAAAATAATCACAACTAAAAGAACCAAAAACTACTTCAGTCTGTGTGCACTGAATTTATTTATTACACAAGTTTCCCAATTTGAGTTGAATTACTGAAATGAACTTTTCTACGAAATTCTTATTGATAACAATTTAATTTTGGATAGTGCACTTTTACTCCTGTATCTAAAAAAAGAGGGGGGGGGGGGTGGCAGTGAAAGGGTTAATGTCTTTTTCTGCATGACCATATTTTAGATCACTTAGTCCTACAACATACCTAACCAACTACATTTCTAACTATTAATAAGCAGCAAATTAGGAATTTATTGAGGCAAAAGCCATAGTTAATAGTAATTGGACCGTAAATAAAGTGTGACCGAAGTTTCTAGAAAAAACTTAACAATTCAAACTATTATTTGACTAAGCGTGTTGCCTCACTTGAACACAACTTAACACTTTAAAAAAAAAAAATTTAAGAGAAAGACACTCCTCCTCCAGCAAAAAACAGCTGAAAAATAGTGTGACAGAACATCTATCCAGAAACACTCATATCCTCCTTGCTAAGGACTGAGCCAGTCATGAATAATGTAAGTGCACTGTACTGAAAAATTACGGAAAAAATAAATAAAGTGAATTTCTGTAATGAAAGGTTTGTGTGTGTACTTCTGTTAAAAATTACTACTTTAATTTCTATGTAAAAAAAGTCTGGAAACAAGACAGGAACGCACCAAGTTTTGCCGCTCAGCTTATGTGATAAGGGAGATAACGTTTTACTATGATGTTTGCCATGCAAACACAGTCAGATCACACACAGTGCTTGGAATGCATAAAAGGCTGACATAAAACATACATGCACAAATCCAGGCATAGTGAGAAGATATAAGCATGTACCAGTTAGTACCATACCTATTCATACGATAAGATGGAGTGAAGTAGATGAGATAAGAGCAAAGCATGCAATAGAAATTGTTAAGATGTAATTTGTTAGTCATATTTACATTCAACAATCTGGTCAAATATTGAGAGTAAATATTAGAATGCCTTGAATAGAGTCCATAATAGATGGCATTTGCTTTGAGATCAAAGTTTTTTTTTAAGTAAAGTTTAATATCAACTATGAAGTGATGTAAACTTATCACAATAATACCTGTCGTATAGATGTAGTCAGATCAAATAGGAAGAGCTCCGAGAGCCATTCAGCCACAAAACACTGTGTGACAGAATAAAATATAAAATAAAATTCCTAAATAAAAGCTGAGATCTGTGACAGCTATTGTTTCCATGGGAAATAAAGACTATCCATTTAGAGCTTCAAAAGAGGAGGTGAGAAAAGTAATCTTGTGTATTACCAACACTATCTCACAAAAAATTTGTATGTATTTTACGAGGTGGCTAATTCGTATATATTCATACGACCTTACTTACATGATTTTTTACGAATATGTAAAATATGTACAATTTAGCACGAATCGTATGAATTTATACAAGTGAGGTCGTAGTTTCTTATAGAGAGCAACATTCAAGTTTCGGAACTGTCACTAACTACATAAATATCCTTTATGTATTAATCCCATTTATCTTCCAATGTCTTTGCTGTTGACCTTCAATGATTCAATTCAAGCATACCAATAACAAGCAAAAAATGAGTGTCCTATTCTTCATGCAATCCAAAAAGGCAGCACAGCTGAAAGGTTTGTTTGAGCTGCGCTCTGTACAGTACAGAGGTGAATTTACATTTCCTTCAGCCTGAGCCTTATTTATTTCACTTTTGGTGTGAAAGGGTTTTACATTTGCCAAAAACAGAACATTTATATATATATATAAATATTTTAAATAAGCCTAGCCCAGATAAGCAAAAGTAAAGTAACACATTACATACTAGCTTATTTATTTTTATCTTACTTTTATTGTTTCTCTAGTGCTTAAATGTTTTGTGTCATTATTGTTGGTTTCTTTTAGCTTTGTAAAGCACTTTGGTCAACACCAGTTGTTTTTAAATGTGCTATACAAATAAACTCGTATTGCATTACTTTCAATTAACAGTAATGCAGTTAGTTGCATTTTTGGGTGTAACACAATATTGTAATGCATTACTTTTAAAAGTAACTTTCCCAGACAAACCTGTTGTGAGCTCTGAGGTTGTTGCTCAGTGGTATGCTTTGTTGAAGCTATCTGTTCACATTGTTTGAAATTATTATTATTTTTAAATTTTCATGCTTAACAATGGAATTAATGGTGGAAAAGAAATTTATGTCAGTTGATATGCTTCATGGGACTGAAGTTTGTTTGTTAATTAAAGCTGTCAAGTACACAGTCTTATTTACACCTTTGTTTTTTGGCTGATTTTCAAATGCTTTTTGTCTTCAAAAAAAGTTTGTATTGTTTGATTCCCCCCTCCCATAGATGGTTGATTTGGTTCCCGCTGGGAAAAGTGAATGGACAAAATACTTCAACAACGCTGAAAAAGTGAACGTGCACTAATTGACCCAAGTCAAAAAAATATATATTTTGATCATTAGATATGCCTCAGTCAATTTAAGTCTAAGGGTTTTTTTTTGTTGTTGCCTGTTTTGAGCCGAATCATTGATTCATATGATTTAAGATATGATACATTGCACAGATGGACAGTTATGATAAAAAAATTATTACTTAGGGATTTAAACTTTTAAATTCACTTTACCTTTTGAATTAATTATTGGTAATCACTATCCACTCTACTCACAGTCATTAGGCTACAAAGAATGTGAACTGTTTATAAATAACGCCGTCCCTCATTGTTTAACGTCTGGATGATTTAGTGTTCCTGCCACAAACTGAAGCCTGTTGTTGTAACAAATGTGCTTGCTCTATAGCTCCAGGATCCTTCCTCTCAAAGGGACCCATTCAGCTCAGGATGACAGTGACATTAAACTCCAAATAGCTGTCATGAGGACCGTCTCTAAGAACATGAACTTGGCTCACCACAGGTACAAATCCTACTGCCAGAATCATTATGTAATTCATAAGAAAATCTGATACGTTCATAAAGAATAAGTGAAAAAGTGACCTAAACTGACACCACATCTACATGGTGTCGCTCCTGTTATAATGAACAGTTTACACTAAACTCCAGCCTTCTAGTATTGCCTTGTAATATCAAAAGCTCTCTGGGTGTGATGCAGAAATGGTCAGATCATCTTTGGACTGGGGTGTTGAGGCTAAGGGTCGTCCTGTACTAAAACACATCCCATTAGCTATGTTTCCATCCACCTATTTTTATGCGCATTTTGGAATATCGCATTAAAATATGGTGGATGGAAATGCTTAGATGCGCATAAATTCTAAAAATGTTCATAAAAAATGTATGTGCACAATTAAGTAGGATAAACTTTTTATCCGATAAAAAACATTTGCTTAAACTAGAATGGAAACACATTTGACAAATAAATTCCACCATGCACATCAACAAAGTCCTGTGTCTTTGCACGATGAGATGGGATAACTTAACTAACAATGGACCAATTACACAACGTGTGTAAACTACATTTTATAACTGTGTTCCCAAACAGCAGAATCCTGCTCCGTAAGCAATGACCGCAGCAGTTACTGTACACTTGTCTTACTTTGAGACGTGAGTAATTTATCAGATATGAAAATTATTATATTCAGTGGGTTCTCTTAATTTTCTTATTGATATTTAGTGCAAAATTATCAGGAATTAATTATTTTGTTCTCTTTGTTCCACTTTTGCGCACAAGTTAAATTCACATCTTTGGATGGAAACTAAGCTATTGACTAGATCAGGGGTTCTTGAAAATTTTGGGGTCAGGAACCCCCTAAAGGGGGGTCCATTAAGTTTTCTGGATTTCCCTTTTTTCCTGGACTCTGTTTTACTCTCTGAAATCTGCTTTATTTATTTCTCAAATTCAGTTTTATTGTTTTCAAAATCAGTATTTTCCATAAAATTCTTTCTCTATTACATTTTCCATTTTAAAATAATTTAAAAATTTTAATAATCTAAAAGCATGCCTAATCAATTACATTTATTAAACTTTAATATGTATAGAGAGGTTTATTGTAGAAATTACAACAAAAAAAAAAAACGTGTGGTTATTCCTTTTAAAATAAAGTTTCATTATTATCATTCATTTTAGAATATTTTTAGAAATAAGTTTAGCAATTTATTTTTGTTACAGTCTCAAATTAAAACTAAACTGAACTGTTATTTTAAAGGAGTCATGACCCACAATTTTCACTTTTCCAGGAGAATCAATGTATGTTATGATTGCCTAACGATTATACACTGGCCGGGAAGCCGATATTTAAAAGTGAAGCGTTTGTTTACCTCAGGGTTTGTAAAATAGCCCACGTGCACGCGCACTCAAATACGAGATTTTGATTTCTTCCCCGTCTTGACGTCAAGACGAGGCAGGATATACCATATATGGACACCGCAGTAGGAAGCTCGCCCTTCCCCTCTCCCCCTCATATTCAGTCGAGAAAGAGTTGCTCTGTGGTTGACTGCCAGAATCAACATGTAAATGTGTTTTCTCTACCAAGAATGGACCTAGCTATCAGAGACTAGTGGATTAAATTCATTTTTAATGACGCGGTTCCTTCAACCCTTCCACTGGTTTATCGTTACGTGTTTGTGCTAAACATTGTACGCCGAAATCCTTCACAAATTTGGGGCAATATGGGGCGAAGTTGGCATCGAAGCTCGGGAAAAGCGCCATTCCAACAAAATTGCCTGCAATTGAAACGGTAAGACTGTGTTTTTATTGCTCTACTGTGTGTAACAAACAGCATAACTGCTAATGCGGCTATTGTATGCTATTGCGTCTGTCACTAGACAAATAAACGAAAGACTGGAGGTGAAGTAATTATTTATGTTCCCTGTAAACGGACTGCAAAAACGGACTTTTGACTGCATTATAATGATTTCTTAATTCAGAATATGATCAAGATTGCGTAGGTTGATGTGTTCGGGGAATTTGCCAGTTAATAGTAACATTTAAAGCCCCTTAAATGAACGAAATGACTCGAAAAAAGATTTGTTCATTTTGATGAATGACTTTGAACAAGAGAGTGTGGCGTTGCCAGATTGGGTGTTTTTTCCGCTACATATTAAGGCCGGTTTACCGTGTGTTTTAGGTGGGTTTTCGCCTGGAAGGCTTTATAGAAATCTGGCATCCTACTGAACGAAGTTAAACTGAGAGAGCGTGGCGTTCACAGACACCAGAATGAACGACTTCACAGTAACGTTCATCGGGCAGTAATGAGGTACGTTCAGTTCAGTCCAAAACATGAACGAGTTCATGAACTATCGTTCAATGAACGCGTCCAGGCAAAACTCTGGCGGGAGTATTAGCTTCGAGGTATGGGGAATGGCTGCTAACGTACTTTGCAAAAAACAAATGACTGAGATCATCATGAATTCGGTTATTGTTTATTTATTGCCTAACGTTTACATGAGGCCCCGTCTAGTTTGTGTGTGTGTGCTGTGCTCGTCTTATATTTGTGTGTGTGTGCTGTGCTCACGTCTCATATGAGTAACTTTATGTGCGTAGATAGTTCAAATACATGTATGTGTGACTAGTACTTAGTATATATGCAAGCGTGTTTCATATGTGTGCGTGAATGAAGTTTGATTTAAGCCCTAAACGGCACTGGCCAGGAAGCCAGTCGCGTTCATTCACAACTTGCGCCATGATGTCAGTTTGTAATGATATGCTAAAGCGTTACCTGCGGGGTCAACCCCCCTCCTTCCTGCAACCAATCAACATGCCCCTCATTTGCATTATTATAATGACCGTCCACGACAGCCAAAATATCGCATCAGATCTCGCGAGACAATAATGCCTACAGAGATAAGGGTCTGAGGAGCTCTGTGTTAATTTTTTTCCAATTTTCATTTTTAGAAGGGCCTGAAAGACTATAATACAGCAGTAGGTATCCAAGGTAATACGAGGGTATGACTCCTTTAAAAGGTTTTGATTCCATTTTGATGTCTCGGACTTGGGCATTGGACTCGCCAAATGTTCTCGTTGGTCTCGACCGAGTCCAGCAAAATTTGCATGATTTCGCGACTGAAAACGTGTGGAAAACGCCAGGCATGCCACTTTCTCCTTTTTTCCAAAGCACTCTGTAGCCTGCGCTTGTGCTCCAGTGGCGTCTGCTGTTGCTAGGCAACCATGACCCACTCTCCATGAAGACGCAGAAGTTTCAGCAAAAGATAAATGGATTTCCAGCACTAAAAATTCCTTGAAGGAGCTCTGCTGATAAATTCATTTAAAAAAGTGCTATCCTTGTACTGCTATGATCAGCTGTTTCTCTATCTTGGCTATTAGCTTTCAATTTTTTTCCGGGAAAGGATGTGCATGAGCAGCGGTGCACTTGCTGAGTTCTGAAAAGTTTAGATGTTTCTAATTTAATTTTCTACCTGTTAGATTGTGATTTATTTACGTCTACACCTAGATAGCCTTAAACTTACTCTTTACAATAATGAAATACTTATTAATGTTGTACAATATAGGGGTTGCAAGACTACTGATTTCTACTAGTCGATTGTTTTATTTTAAAAAAATGCTTGAGTTACTCGACTACTCGTGTTTCATGCTATTCTATTTTTTTAATCAATAAATGCTTATTAATGTATAGCCTTATGCAACAATTATATGTGTAAATTTTAAAAACTTTATAATTATGTCATTACATATTTACATTTTCATGTAACTGCCAGTAGGCCTATTTGTATCTGTAATACCATTTTTCGGATCTGCATTCGGATATAACGTCGTACAGTTACTTGATAAGACCGTTATGACTTTATCTTTTTTTCCCATAGTTATCACTCAATAAGTATGTTGTGTTAAACTAAAATAATTATTAATTTCTAAAATAATATTTATCATGCAAGCAGAGAGATGTCATGACAAACGTTCAGGGATCATTTGAACACGACTGTGCACATCAATTCATAGTGCACATTTTCATTAGCTACATTAACTCTTTAAGCGAGTCTTAATGTTTGGTGAACTTCACTAAACAAATGTGTGTGTGCAGCACAAACCAGCAAAAGGTAAAGATGCAAACATGTAGAACAAGTAGAAAATGTATCCGTATCTAAGTTGATTATTAGCCTGCTCTCTCTCTCTCTCTCTCTCTCTCTCTCTCTCTCTCTCTCTCTCTCTCTCTCTCTCTGAGAACTGGTTTGGTTTTTGAGAGATTGAGAGGTGCAACGCGGCTGTTTGATTGGTGAGCGCGCTGTGCTAATTCCATTCATTTGTTTCATATCGTAGCTTAAAGGGATAGTTCACCCAAAAATCAAAATTATTTCATTAATGAATCATCCTCATGTTGTCCCAAACCCGTAAGACCTCCTTTTATCTTCGGAACACAGTTTAAGATATTTTAGATTTAGTCCGAGAGCTCTCAGTCCCTCCATTGAAGCTGTGTGTACGGTCTACTGTCCATGTCCAGAAAGGTAAGAAAAACATCATCAAAGTAGTCCATGTGACATCAGAGGGTCAGTTAGAATTTTTTGAAGCATCGAAAATACATTTTGGTCCAAAAATAGCAAAAACTACGACTTTATTCAGCATTGTCTTCTCCTCCGTGTCTGTTGTGAGAGAGTTCAAAACAAAGCAGTCTTGATATCCGGTTCCCGAACGAATCATTCGATGTAACCGGATCTTTTTGAACCAGTTCTTGGTCCAATCTTGCTTTTTGATCATTACAAATGTCAATGTCAATGTCAATGTCACCTTTATTTATATAGCGCTTTAAACAAAATACATTGCGTCAAAGCAACTGAAAAACATTCATTAGGAAAACAGTGTCAATAATGCAAAAATGATAGTTAAAGGCAGTTCATCAAAACAAATAATAATGTAAAATTATTTCCTTAGAATAGGAGATATGCTGTCTCTCGCATCACATACATTATCAGTAGTTAAGTATGTGGTCTTTAAGAGGATCCTTTTTTCTCTCATTTGGACTCGGTCTTGACTTGGACTCGAAACTTTTGGACTTGTACTTGACTTGGACTCGAACCTCTTTGGACTCGGTCTTGACTCGGTCTCGACTAGTCCTGGACTTGGACTTGACTTGGACTCGACAAAGCTGGACTTGACTACAGCTCTAATATATATATATATATATATATATGCATGTATACATTTTGACAATATTAACATGTATTTACATGCATATTCAGTATGTATACTCATATTAATTATATTATTTATAAATATATGTAATATATAAAAACAACATATTTTTCCTAAAAATCCCTGTAAATTTATATATACATATTACATATACACAGTACACACATATTATATAATAAAAAAACTTATTTTGAATGCATTGATTCTGATTAATAGGACAACACTGGTTATAGATCAGGTACATGTCTCAGCATTTATTTGTGGCATGCTTTGTAAGTTTGTTTGTAAAACAATATATTTGTGCATTTTTGCACGGGACTCCTGCAAAATAGAAATAGCTAAACATAAAATATCATAAATTCTATCATAAATTATATATTATTTATAATCATAAAATATAAAACAAATAGGAATAGGAAAACAAATTGTTATTCATCTATTGCACAAAAGCAACATGAACTAATATAAAATATCAATGATTAACAGGTGCAAGCATATGCAGAGTTTCCAGGCTATAACTCGTGTTTGCAGCATTGAGCAATGCTGTGCTGAAATGTGAAATTTTTTAATTTTAAGATTCCAGGGAAATTGGCCAATTCCGGAACATCGCCTTGCTCAATGTCGAAGGCAAGATTTTCTTCTCCGTTCTTGCGAGAAGAATGACATACTTCTTACTGGAGAATGGGTATGTCAAAACCAGCTGCCAGAAGGTGGGAGTCCCTGGTTTCCCAGTGTACATGGTACATTCATGGTACAATTCATTCATCAGAAAATGGTTGGGCTTGCCATGATGTCTATCTGAAACTGGTCTCTTTTGAAGAAACATGCTCTAGCTGCCCCTACAGTCAGTCACCATGAGCTACAAACAGGAGAAAGCTAGGCTTGTGATGGAGATGAAGGAGTCCACTGACCAGTCAGTGAGAGATATTAACATCAGGATGTACATTGGCCACAAATGGAAAGGCCAATGCCGAAGTTGACCAGGCAATTTTGATTAGGGCAACGTACATAACAATGCCATGTCCACTGAATCCTGAGCCTGTGGCTTGGCAAGGATGACACTGCTCTCTTTGCAACACCTCGAGTGCAAGCCTCCATTATATCCTGTCAGGCTGCAAGACAGCACTCTCTCAAGGCCACTACAAATGGCGGCATGACCAGGTCCTTTGAGGTTGGCACAGATCCTGGAGAGCCAGAGGCAGGAAGTGAGTAGAGGTCATTCAGCATCAGCAGACTGTTACAGTACATCCAGTTTGTTCAAGAAGGGGGAGGTGGCACAATTACCACTCAAAGAGTGCCGTGGAGATAGACCCTCTTGACCCAGGATTGCAGCAAGAGAGTCCATAGTTGACTGGAAGCTACAATTCCCCACTGAGGTCAACAGCACAAGCCTGCGGCCAGACATCGTGATGTGGTCCAGCAGCTCCAAAACAGTACTCCTGGTTGAGTTAACCATTCTGTGGGAGACAGGGTTGGAAGCTGCATGGGAAAAGAAGATGTTGAAATATGATGATCTCGCAGCTGAGTGCAGGGAGGCGGGATGGAAAACCACCTTTTACCCGGTAGAGGTGGGATGCCGCCACTTCGTGGGGACATCAGCTGTTCACCTCATGAGAGAGCTGGGAGTGTCTGGAGCACGCTTTATAAAGGCCTTCAAATATCTGGCTGAAGAAGCCGAGAAGAGTAGCTTTTAGCTCTGGATAAAGAGGAAGGATGCGTGTTTGGGCACCACCTAGCACAGACGCAGGCTGCAGGGGGTGACAGGGAGATGTCCCTGACACTGCTCTGCCACCAGGAGGTGTTCCAAGATTAAAGAGGCGAAATGTCAATGAGGGGTGGTACCTGGCTGATGACCCTACAGCCTGCCAGTTCGTAGGCACCGGAGAAGGTGATTCAGGCAGCAATGCCCTAGCAGGTGAAGACCTACCTGTGTAACATTTAGATTCCAAATCTGTTACCTTTTTACAGCAATGTCAGTGGCCTCAGGTTTTGTAGTCAGCACTTTCAAGAGGCTTGGTGAAATCACTTATGTACCTGCTTATGCACTATCATGCACAGGGTAATGGAGACTCTAACATAGAAATATCCTGGAGTGGCCCCACTGTCTTGAAGTTTTGGTCACCCATTTCAAGAGCTTACCTTTGTCTTCTCCATCATGTATCATCCAAAAACTCCAACTCACTGTCCTCCAGATTGCATCTATGTGCTGACTGCAGTGATTAAGTTCATTCCTCACTTGCATTGAGACATGCAGGGATTACTCAGACTATACTTGTGGAAAACCATAATCGAAATGGTTTCTATTTTTCTGCAATGTTGCAGAAATCTCAGACAACAATTATGTATTTTATTCAATTTTAAAAGTGTTAGAATTTTATTTTATCTTTATAGCCATAATGAAAGCAACAATAGATATTTTACCTCAAATCTTGAAAATTAATGAAAGCAAACTTGTCGTATGTTAAAATTGTGAGCTCTTGTGATCTGACACAAGAATTCCATAACAAAGATGGTATCAGTCACTCACTCACTCAAAATAGTTCAGCCCATTCACATTTGAATGGTCTATTTTCCACGCCCAAATCATTTGAACTTTGTTTCAATATGTCATAAATATAGGTGCATCTAAAAAAATTTGAATTTCATGGAAAAGTTCTTTATTTTTTTGTAATTTAATTAAAAAAGCAAACTTTCGTATATTCTAGATTCATTGGTCACAAACTGAAATATTTAAAGAGTTTTTTTGGTTTGATTTCTGATGGTTATGATTTAAAGTTTAGGAAAATCTCAAAATATTTTTATATTTTCTCAAAGATCAATCAAAAACAGAAATGTTCAAGATCTCTAAAGCAGGTTTAATTATGCTCTCAATACTTGGCAGGGGCTCCTTTTGCACGATTCACTGCTTCAGTGTGGTGTGGCATGGAGGTGATCAGCCTGTGGCACTGATGAGGCGTTATTGAAGCCCTGGTTGCTTTGATAGCAGCCTTCAGCTCCTCTGTATTGTTTGTCAGATGTTACTTATCTTCCTCTTCACAATACCCCATAGATTCTCTGTGAAGCTCAGGTCAGGTGAGTTGGCTGGCAAATCAAGATCAGTAATATCATGGTCAGCAAACCACTTGGAAGTGGTTTTGGCACTTTGGGCGGGTGCTAATGTAAAATGAAATCAGCATCTCCATAAAGCTTGTCAGCAGATGGAAACATAAAGCGCTCCAAAATTTCCTGGTAGATGGCTGCATTGACATTGGACTTGATAAAAAACAATGGAGTAACTCCAGTAGACGTCACGGCACCCAAATCATCTCTGACTCCAGAAACTTCACACTGGACTTCAGGCAGCTTGGATTATGTGGCTCTCCAGTCTTGCTCCAGACTCCAGACCTTGATTTCCAAATGAAATGCTAAATTACTTTGATCTGAAAAGAGAACTGGGGACCACTGAGCAGTCCAGTCCAGTCCAGTCCAGTCCAATTCATTTACTCCTTACCCCAGGTGAAATGTTTCTTAAGTTTTTTTCTGGTTCAGGAGTGGTTTGGTTCTAGGAATGTGACAGCTGTAGCCCTTTTCGTGAAGACATCTGAGTGTGGTGACTCTTGATTCACTAACTCCAGCTTCAGTCCACTCCTTGTGAAGCTCTCCCAAGATCTTGAATCAGTTTTCCCTGACAATCTTCTCAAGGCTGTGGTCATCCCTGTTGTTTGTGCACCTTTTCCTACCACACTTCTTCTTTCCAGTTAACTCTATAAATATATTTTGAAACAGCACTCTGTGAACAGCCAGCCCTTACAGCAATGACCTTCTTTAGCTTACCCTCTTTGTGGAGGGTGTTGATGATTGTCTTCTGGATAACTCAGTCAGTAGTCTTTCCCATAATTGTGGTTGCATGTTCTAAACTAGCCCAATACGTACCATTTATTTATACTCAAAATTACTAATAAAGCTCAAAATGGAATATTGAAATTTTTTGAGATACTGAATTTAAAATTTCCTAAGCTGTAAGTCGTAACCATCAGAATAACTCTTGAAAAAAAACCTCTTGAAATATTTCAGTTTGTGTTCAATTAATCTAGAATGTAAGAAACTTTGCTTTTTTTTTGCAAAAAATAAAGACTTTTTCCATGATATTCTAATTTTTTTAAGATCTACCTGTATAATGTTAATAATGTCTCTAAGAAATGTAGTAGAAATCCGATGAAAGGCTTTAATTTAATTGATTTAATTTTAAAAGTCAACAATTTTTACATATTTTGGACTATGGGGACGCCATTATTTCGATGACGTAAAATGGTTGCCCTAGGTGAGCTACTGGCCCTTTTTTATCACAACACAACTCAGAAAATAAAATACTGTTATGATGCAACAAGGAGTGAAGTGATATACCGGTATTGACGAAAACCATGAGATTTAAAGCAACCATTATCGATATCATGTGTATTTAGTGTGTGACAATATACCGGTATTAGCGATGCTAAATGAACATCTCTCTTATGAGACCACCACATGTAAATAACTCCAGCGCCAATACCTGGTTGAGCTCCCAGGTGGCAGGAATGTGCCTCAATGCTGACACCTGTCACACCAGAAGAAGACGCAGCTCGCAGCTTCTCCAAGGAGAGCCTTGTTTGTCAGAGTAAGTTGCCATTATTTTACTTGTCATAGAATGGGAAAAGTTATGTTAACCTGTTAACAGCGGTTTTCTGTGTTCATATATTGAAGTAAAGGGTGATTATTTTAATAAGTACCGCGTTTTCTTTACTTGTCTTGTTTTTGTTTTTGCAATCAATATGGCCTGTGTGTAGTAACATTTTATTTCTTTGTTCAAATCTATTAACAGTTACACAATTAAAACTGCTCTTGAAAAACTGAGCAACCACATTGCTACATTAAACTCTGTAAAAATATTAGTGTTCTCAGTGCCATGCACTTAATGCCTCATCTGTGGTCATTCTTCAATAAGGTCCATTAGTTAACATATATAAATAACATTAATAATGAACAATATTTCCACAGCATTAATTAATCTTAGTTCATGTTAATTTCAGCATTTTCTAATGCATTATTAAAGTCACAAGTGTTTGTAAACATTAATGCACTGTGAACTAACATGAACAATGAAAAACTTTTACAAAGTAAAAAATCCTGTGACTGATATCTTTCATCCCCCCAATGTTTCTATAGATATCACGATATATAGATATCATGAATTCTTACGGCCACAATAACCGTGATATGAAAAATCTAATATTGCGACAGTCCTAGATGCAATATTGTGTGGCTTTTGGTTATAATATTTCAGTCAAAGGGCAACAAGAGAAGCAATGTAAGTCTTAACTGCTTTCCTAATGAAGAGGAAAAAAGAAGAGGGTAAAAAATAATGGGAAGATGCCAATGGAAGAATACTTTTTACTGCAGACCCGTGTCTTTGTTATCTCTACTTTATCCCTGATGCCTTTTGATGTTTTTAGTAGACCACAGCTACTGAAAGTGCTTGCAAACAGCAGTGACAAGGAACGGCAGATGTCATGTTCTCCAGTCAGAATACCCATGAGCTCCCTTTAGAGGGCATTGCTATATTGCTATGTTGCGCCAGCTGCAACTCATTTGCGCTGCCTTTATGTTTGGCTGGCAATCCTGGTCGTGTTGTTAGTTCGTTAATTCTTGTCCTGTCTCTCCTGTCTAGTTGTTGTTACTGTTTAAAGCTTGCATTTGGATCTTATCACTTTTGTCATGCCAAGTCCTTTACACTGAAGCTTGACATGATGTGGCTACTGAACGAGTTACTCAGCATGGATTACCCCTGACATCCAGAGGTGTTTACACTCCTTGTTGTGAAAAATAGATGGTAAAACATGTGGTTTAAGCCTGTGCTTATCCATCGCCACCTGTAAGATCTTTCGATAGCTATGATCATCATATCAGTATTTTATTTTCCAAGATGTGTATTCAGAGTTGTGTTCTGGTAAAAAGCCAGTAGCTCACTGACTGCAACCATTTTATGTCATTGAAATAATGGTGCTACCCCAAAAAATATATTAGTCCAAAATGTGTATAAAACAATTTTGTTGTTTTTTCAAATAACATTTCATAGAATACTACATATTTCAGTAAGAGACATAATTTAATTAAAGCTTACATGGCTTAATTTGTGCCGGAACAAGCCGGATCCGATTTCGGAGGTGCCGGATCTGGATCCGGCTTGTTCCGGCACAAATTATTGTGCCTCATTTTGGCGGATCCCCCAACTCCAGGGGTGGCATTTCCGTATGGCAGACAGATATGTGCCGTGAAAAATTAACCAAAATTCATATCTCTATTATAATTTGTTTTTATTATTTTAAATCAGAGGGTTTTACAAATATTTAACCAATGATAAGTATTTAAAAGAGCTTGTCAGTAAAACTTCATTACGCCATAGGATCCTCAAGCTCTAAGCGAAACCTCGTCACTTCCCCCGCCTCCACTCAGACTAACGTGCGCGCACAGCCTGGAGGTGACAGATCTCCGCTTGTTCGCAAAGCAAGGGTAAACAAATAACTGTTTTAATAGTACAGCATTTTCTTAACTTAAACACTATGTCTGTAAAGGCTAATGTCTTTGTGTGTTTGAAGACTGGAGAAGTACGTTTTTTGCCATCTAGCCAATATACTTTTGTAAGTCTTGAATATCCTTTGAATAAGCGCTTTATCGTTTATATCATGAGACATTGGCCAAGTTTACTAAACAACAAGAAAAACTAAGCGCCCGTATAGCAACAATAAACGTTATATAGCCTGTAAAAGGTGATGATAGCATATAATGCGCTGCACTTGCCTCAGATGTGGACAAAACACAGATCTCCTCATTCGCCGGCCAAAGACCTTGTTAACTCCATTTGAGCTTGTTTTTCATATAGCCTAATGTTAATTGCACGTGTCTGATACAACACAAACACAGTGTTGTTTAATATTTGACCCCCCCCCCCCCCTGTATTTTAGTAGAGTGTGCCATGAAACTGTTTTATTTGTCAACAACCATCAGACATCATATTGTGTGTATTTGGTTGCTTAAACTTAACAAACTATGAAAAATAACTCTTATATAGGCTAATACTCGCGAGGCGGCTTTATACGTGCAAGCTTTGGATGTGACTGCGAGGGCACATAGCCTAATACAGCATGTGAGGCGTGAATACCAAATGGATTAAAATACTTAAAAGGTGTGCAAATTATACATTTGTGTGACAATGCATTAATTGTCAGCTGTCCCGATCGAAATGCGAGTGAGTCTTGTATCACAGTGTGCAGCAGGTCGCTGAAGTGCAGACAAGATGCGCTGATGTGAAGCGCGCTCTGAGAGAGTTTATGGTTTCGAATGACTGATTGAATCTTGTTTGTGTGGATTTATTTTATTATTCAAACCTACAAGCTATGTTGAATAAATGCAGGGATTTACCTCATTATAAACTTGAAAGCTGCGAGAATTATTAAAACCACAGAAAAGTAGGACCTGATTAAATATAACTATTACACAGAGATTTGAAAAATAAAATTCCACAACTTTTTCAAAATGTTTTTAGGCCTGGAAATTGTTGTTTTAAAATCGCATGGCATTTTCATGACCTTACAGACCCTAAATGCAACTGATGCACGCTCTTAAAATCCCTTAAACTGTTCCAGCAATGTTACCCTGCTTTGTTCCGGGACCCCGCAATTTACAAATTAAGCACTGCATACTTCTTAATACCCGGGAAACCCTTTAAAAAACATGTGCAGCCTATTTAATTAGCAACTGCCAGACTAGGACCTGGACTCACAAAATGCGGAGGAAATCCGAAACCCATCCACGTAATGTGTTTTTGACACAGAAATACAAAGACAGTTTTACTGATAAATGTGAAAAAGGACAGTGAAATGCAACCTACAGAACATTTACATGCAACAAATCTTCTCACGGCTTAAATGGATTCAACACACAATCTGAAAAAGCATCTTATGGTAGATTGATCTTAATCTTTGAAAACCAGGGCTGCCAACTCTCACCACATATCCATTTTCTCACACAGCATCAGTGATGTTTGTCTGTATGAGTATTTTTTTAAATATATTTATAACGTATGGTATAATTAAGAAAATATCAATATCAAGCAATGTTAGATGAGGAAGAAGAGTGCTGTTTTCCTGATTATCACCATGTTATAATATACTGAACAAAATTATAAATAACACTTGTTTTTGCCCCCATTTTTCATGAGCTGAACTCAAAGATCTAAGACTTTTTCTATGTACACAAAAGGCCTACTTCCCTCTAAAATTGTTCACAAATTTGTCTAAATCTGTGTTAGTGAGCACTTCTCCTTTGCTGAGATAATCCATCCATCTCACATGTGTGGCATATCAATATTATCATATCTATTAAACAGCATGATTATTGCACAGGTGTGCCTTAGGCTGGCCACAATAAAAGGCCACTCTAAAATGTGCAGTTTTATCACACAGCACAATGCCATGGCATGGGGGCAAAAACAAGTGTTGCGTTTATAATCTTGTTCAGTGTATGAGACAGATTTCATACAATTCAAAAACAAGAAGTCAATGTCAAGTCACTTACATTACGCTGTATCTGTTTTTGCTCTATATCGCCAATGAAAATAGTTATAAATAAACCCACAGCAGAAGCATTTCAAATGAACTGACAAAAAATTTAACTACCAAATTAATTATTCAGTGAAATCAGTCTCCTTATTCATTTCTAAATAAATCAGTCCGTTTGAATGATTCAAATTAGTCATTCATTGAGGCAGTGACCTGCTGTCACCAACTGGCGAGTTTAGTTTCATATTTAAAAACTATTGATTTATTGATTATGATTTAATTTGTGTCATATTATTCTAGTTGGTGAATCTAGTATAGAAACCGAATTCCGGAAAAGTTGGGACGTTTTTTAAATTTTAATAAAATGAAAACTAAAGGAATTTCAAATCACATGAGCCAATATTTTATTCACAATAGAACATAGATAACGTAGCAAATGTTTAAACTGAGAAATTTTACACTTTTATCCACTTAATTAGCTCATTTAAAATTTAATGCCTGCTACAGGTCTCCAAAAAGTTGGCACAGGGGCAACAAATGGCTAAAAAAGCAAGCAGTTTTGAAAAGATTCAGCTGGGAGAACATCTAGTGATTAATTAAGTTAATTGATATCAGGTCTGTGACATGATTAGCTATAAAAGCTTTGTCTTAGAGAAGCAGAGTCTCTCAGAAGTAAAGATGGGCAGAGGCTCTCCAATCTGTGAAAGCAATCTGTGCGTAAAATAAATTGTGGAAAACTTTAAAAACAATGTTCCTCAACGTCAAATTGCAAAGGCTTTGCAAATCTCATCATCTACAGTGCATAACATCATCAAAAGATTCAGAAAACTGGAGAAATCTCTGTGCGTAAGGGACAAGGCCGGAGACCTTTATTGGATGCCTGTGGTCTTCGGGCTCTCAGACGACACTGCGTCACTCATCGGCATGATTGTATCAATGACATTACTAAATGGGCCCAGGAATACTTTCAGAAACCACTGTCGGTAAACACAATCCGCCGTGCCATCAGCAGATGCCAACTAAAGCTCTATCATGCAAAAAGGAAGCCATATGTGAACATGGTCCAGAAGCGCCGTCGTGTCCTGTGGGCCAAGGCTCATTTAAAATGGACTATTTCAAAGTGGAATAGTATTTTATGGTCAGACGAGTCCAAATTTGACATTCTTGTTGGAAATCACGGACGCCGTGTCCTCCGGGCTAAAGAGGAGGGAGACCTTTCCCGGATGTTATCAGTGTTCAGTTCAAAAGCCAGCATCTCTGATGGTATGGGGGTGCATAAGTGCATACGGTATGGGCAGCTTGCATGTTTTGGAAGGCTCTGTGAATGCTGAAAGGTATATAAAGGTTTAAGAGCAACATATGCTTCCCTCCAAACAACGTCTATTTCAGGGAAGGCCTTGTTTATTTCAGCAGGACAATGCAAAACCACATACTGCAGCTATAACAACAGCATGGCTTCGTCGTAGAAGAGTCCAGGTGCTAACCTGGCCTGCCTGCAGTCCAGATCTTTCACCTATAGAGAACATTTGGCGCATCATTAAACGAAAAATACGTCAAAGACGACCACGAACTCTTCAGCAGCTGGAAATCTATATAAGGCAAGAATGGGACCAAATTCCAACAGCAAAACTCCAGCAACTCATAGCCTCAATGCCCAGACGTCTTCAAACTGTTTTGAAAAGAAAAGGAGATGCTACACCATGGTAAACATGCCCCGTCCCAACTATTTTGAGACCTGTAGCAGAAATCAAAATTGAAATGAGCTCATTTTGTGCATAAAATTGTAAACTTTCTCAGTTTAAACATTTGCTATGTTATCTATGTTCTATTGTGAATAAAATATTGGCTCATGTGATTTGAAAGTCTTTTAGTTTTCATTTTATTAAAATTTAAAAAACGTCCCAACTTTTCCAGAATTCGGGTTGTATATACACTCACCTAAAGGATTAATAGGAACACATGTTGAATTTTTCATTAATGAAATTATCTAATCTACCAATCACATCGCAGTTGCTTCAATGTATTTAGGGGTTTGGTCCTGGTCAAGACAATCTCCTGAACTCCAAACTGAATGTCAGAATGGGAAAGAAAGGTGACTGTAATGATAAAATCTTTGTAATCATCGGGAAGAAGGAGGCGGGAACCGGCGGACAATCAAATTAAACTTTAATAATTCAAAATAAAGACAAAACAGCGCACCAGCCCCTCACGGACGACTGATGCGCACAAAATAAAAATCAAAACACAACTAAAAGCCCAGGCCTGGTCCTCTCTCGTCCTTCACTGTCGTTGCTCCAGTTTTATATCCTTCCATCTCCTACGTGGGACTCGAGACCGGCAGTGGGTCGCAGTTGTCACTGATTTCCCAATCATTGCCGGCCTCCCTCCTTGTTCCCACGTCCCTCGGCCCGCCCCACTCGCCACATACCCCCATCGCCCCTCGCAGGCCGGGGGGTAGCCTCGAGACTGTGCTCTACCCCCCCCCTCCCTCCTGGGGGGACCGCTCACGGGGACCTGCGGAAACCTGGGGGTAGGACAGACGAGGCGAGAGAAAAGGAGATGGAAGGAGGAGCGACAGAGACGAGAGAAAAAAAAAAAAAAAAAAAAAAATCCGGTTCCCAGACGCACTGCTGCTCGGCCCTCCACCAACTGGGCGATCTCCTCCGCGGTGCCTGGCGGTGGCACTGGACGGCCCTCGGCGGACGGCACTACACCCCTCCGCCGCCGGGTGGACGGCGACGGCGACGGCTCCTCCGGTTTTGGGCAGCCGGCAGGAGTCCCCCGTTCCCTGCTCCTCCGGATACCTTCACGGAGGCAGCAGGCTCCGGCCCCCCGTTGAACGGCGCTGACTCCTCCGCTCCCTCATGGACGGCAGCTGCCCCTCCATATCATGGGGGGTCGGCAGCGACCTCGCCCGTCCCCGGCAACTCGCTCCAGTCCACCGCATCGAGCGTCCATGGCGGCGGAGGGGTGTCGTGCCGTCCGCCGAGGGCCGTCCAGTGCCACCGCCAGGCACCGCGGAGGAGATCGCCCAGTTGGTGGAGGGCCGAGCAGCAGTGCGTCTGGGAACCGGATTTTTTTTTTTTTTTTTCTCTCTCGTCTCTGTCGCTCCTCCTTCCATCTCCTTTTCTCTCGCCTCGTCTGTCCTACCCCCAGGTTTCCGCAGGTCCCCGTGAGCGGTCCCCCCTGGAGGGAGGGGGGGGGTAGAGCACAGTCTCGAGGCTACCCCCCGGCCTGCGAGGGGCGATGGGGGTATGTGGCGAGTGGGGCGGGCCGAGGGACGTGGGAACAAGGAGGGAGGCCGGCAATGATTGGGAAATCAGTGACAACTGCGACCCACTGCCGGTCTCGAGTCCCACGTAGGAGATGGAAGGATATAAAACTGGAGCGACGACAGTGAAGGATGAGAGAGGACCAGGCCTGGGCTTTTAGTTGTGTTTTGATTTTTATTTTGTGCGCATCAGTCGTCCGTGAGGGGCTGGTGCGCTGTTTTGTCTTTATTTTGAATTATTAAAGTTTCATTTGATTGTCCGCCGGTTCCCGCCTCCTTCTTCCCGATGATTACAAAGATTTTATCATTACAGTCACCTTTCTTTCCCATTCTGACATTCAGTTTGGAGTTCAGGAGATTGTCTTGACCAGGACCAAACCCCTAAATACATTGAAACAACTGCGATGTGATTGGTAGATTAGATAATTTCATTAATGAAAAATTCAACATGTGTTCCTATTAATCCTTTAGGTGAGTGTATATACAACCCGAATTCTGGAAAAGTTGGGACGTTTTTTAAATTTTAATAAAATGAAAACTAAAAGACTTTCAAATCACATGAGCCAATATTTTATTCACAATAGAACATAGATAACATAGCAAATGTTTAAACTGAGAAAGTTTACAATTTTATGCACAAAATGAGCTCATTTCAATTTTGATTTCTGCTACAGGTCTCAAAATAGTTGGGACGGGGCATGTTTACCATGGTGTAGCATCTCCTTTTCTTTTCAAAACAGTTTGAAGACGTCTGGGCATTGAGGCTATGAGTTGCTGGAGTTTTGCTGTTGGAATTTGGTCCCATTCTTGCCTTATATAGATTTCCAGCTGCTGAAGAGTTCGTGGTCGTCTTTGACGTATTTTTCGTTTAATGATGCGCCAAATGTTCTCTATAGGTGAAAGATCTGGACTGCCCCCATTTTTCATGAGCTGAACTCAAAGATCTAAGACTTTTTCTATGTACACAAAAGGCCTACTTCCCTCTAAAATTGTTCACAAATTTGTCTAAATCTGTGTTAGTGAGCACTTCTCCTTTGCTCATCCTCCTCGCCTGCTCTGTGGCACCGCGGATTCACCACAGCGGCGAGGGATCTTCAGCAGCGCGTCCCTCCTTCTCCCGGGTTTCGGCACCACTGTAATGAATTAAACCTTCATATTCATCGGGAAGAAGGAGGCGGGAACCGGCGGAAAATCAAATAACATTTTAATAACTCCAAAATAAACACAAAACAGCACACCAGCCCCTCACGGACGACTGATGCGCTCAAATAAAAACCAAAAAGCAACTAAAAGCCCAGGCCTAGTCCTCTCTCGTCCTTCACTGTCGTCGCTCCAGTTTATTATCCTTCCATCTCCTACGTGGGACTCGAGACCGGCAGTGGATTGCAGGTGTCACTGATTTCCCAATCATTGCCGGCCTCCCTCCTTGTTCCTACGTCCATCGGCCCCGCCCCACTCGCCACAGTTACTTAAGCAATTTTGAGCGTGGCATAGTTGTTGGTGCCAGACGGGCCGGTCTGAGTATTTCACAATATGCTCAGTTACTGGGGTTTTCATGCACAACCATTTCTAGGGTTTACAAAGAATGGTGTGAAAAGGGAAAAACATCCAGTATGCGGCAGTCCTGTGGGCGAAAATGCCTTGTTGATGCTAGAGTTTAGAGGAGAATGGGCCAACTGATTCAGGCTGATAGAAGAGCAACTTTGACTGAAATAACCACTCGTTACAACCGAGGTCTGCAGCAAAGCATTTGTGAAGCCACAACACGCACAACTTTGAGGCAGATGGACTACAACAGCAGAAGACCCCACTGGGTACATCTCATCTCCACTACAAATAGGAAAAAGAGGCTACAATTTGCACGAGCTCACCAAAATTGGACAGTTGAAGACTGGAAAAATGTTGCCTGGTCTGATGAGTCTCGATTTAGGTTGAGATATTCAGATGGTAGAGTCAGAATTTTAAATGGTAATGGTGTGGGGGATGTTTTCTTTAGGCCCCTTAGTGCCAATTGGGCATCGTTTAAATACCACGGCCTACCTGAGCATTGTTTCTGACCATGTCCATCCCTTTATGACCACCATGTACCCATCCTCTGATGGCTACTTCCAGCAGGATTATGCACCATGTCACAAAGCTCGAATCATTTCAAATTGGTTTCTTGAACATGACAATGAGTTCACTGTACTAAAATGGCCCCTACAGTCACCAGATCTCAACCCAATAGAGCATCTTTGCGATGTGCTGGAATGGGAGCTTCGTGCCCTGGATGTGCATCCCACAAATCTCCATCAACTGCAAGATGCTATCCTATCAATATGGGCCAACATTTCTAAAGAATGCTTTCAGCACCTTGTTGAATCAATGTCACGCAGAATTAAGGCAGTTCTGAAGGCGAAAGGGGGTCAAACACAGTATTAGTATGGTGTTCCTAATAATCCCTTAGGTGAGTGTGTATATATATATATTTTTTTTTCTTTTTCTTTTTCGGTTAAACTGATGACATATACAATTTTCTGGCATGAATCTCTAGTTCAATATATCTAACTTAATATGACAATGATATCATTAACACATGGCACAGCAGATTGGTTCTCTCCTGCTCAACATTCAAATATTTGGCAGCGTTTCCTGTTGCAGTTGCAGCACACTTCAGAAATGTCTGAAATCAACATCTAAGATAAGTGAATTCTCTTTTAATCCATATTAATATAATAAAAAATATAATAAAATAAAAAAATTACCAACCATAAACGAGGTTAAAATGTATCTAACCATTCCAACATTTTGAGGCTGAAGCAGCAGGGCTATGAGGCAATGTCCAGGGTTGAAACAACACTTGCCAGTAATCTGTATCTTTAGTCAGCATCATCCCTGAAGGCTCTGGCACTACCCACCAAGCCACTCAGAACAACCTTGGCTTTGGTGGGTAAGGTTTTTATGGCATCGAGGTGTTGCAAGCATACCAGGCTGACTTGCATAGAGACCTGGATAAAGGTGATTAGTTAATCAGCTCTGACAACATCAGGTAGGTGCAGAGGACCGCAGATTTGTCTCCGGACCACTAAGGAAACCATGACAGCCTTGGTGGCCATGGAAAGTCATCTCTGCTTGAACCTGTCAGACATGAAAGATAAAGACCAGTTCTTCCTTTTGATGCCCCGCTTGTTTATCCAGTCCTCTTTGGCGGTGAGCTCTATTGTTGAGAGGTTTCAGGAAAGTTCTTAGTTCCTCCAACTCCAGGTCTCAGGGGCTGCTGGGCATGAGCAGCCCCAACCATCCTCTAGCTCCTCATACAGCGTGCAGCAAAAGAAGAGTGTCACTTTCTGAGCTCCCTCTCAGAGAGAGCAGGGGTCAGGGCAGTGCTCTCAGCTGAAGCCAACTAGAGGGAAGGCGGATCTGAGCACTGTCATTCTCTCTAGGAAGGCTTTGGTGAACAGGTCCTGACAAACTTTAACCTGTGTGCAGATGCTGCCTTGGCTCCTCTTAGACTCCAGGGTATTTGCATACAGTACCACATCCATGACTGGCTGATCTTAGCCCAGTCAGAGCAGATGGCAGTTTGGCAGAGATGTCATCCTTGCCCATATGAAAGAGCTGTGGTTAAGGCTCAATGCCAAGAAAAGTATAATTTCTCCAGTTCAAAGGACTTTTTATCTTGGCATGATGTGGGATTCGATGATGATGTGGGCACATCTGTCTTCTGTTAGTATTGATTCAACTCTTGAAACCATAAACGGTGTCAAGCTAGGCCATTCACTCACTGTGAAGCAGTTTCAGAGACTGTTGTGTCTTATGGCAGCAGCATCAAATGTGATACCGTTTGACCTGCTGTACATTACCCCTGCAGTGGTGTGTCAGGATCAAGAGGTTTTCCCTGAGGGGCAACCCATTTCGCTTGGTCACGGTCACGTGCTGATGCCTTCGTGCCTTAGTCAGGTGGAAGAAGCCTTGGTTCCTTTCCCAGGGTCTCGTGTTGAGGCCTCCTTGTCATTGTGTAATGCTTGCAATGGATGCATCCCTCATGGGCTGGGGAGCGTTAATGAGTGGTCACTCAGCCAGACCTAGAGAAGCTTAATTTGATGTGTTCAATTCAAGTGCTGGACACCTACATCCACAGAGCTGTGGAGAAAATTGATAAACTTTTCTTTTGTCTGCTTTGGTCTGTCCAATTTTTTCCCGATGACTAAATAGACAATAAGTAGGATTTTTGAGTCTATCTCCCTAGCTTACGTGCACCCTGATCACCCCTCACCTCTTAGGGTCAGGGCCCACTCAACTCGAGGTATGGCCTTCTTATATTGTGTTTCTGGAGGCCACCAAGCCCTGCACATTTTGTATGTCTCCTTCATTTAACACACCTGATTCATCTCATCAGCTCATTAGTAGAGACTACAAGACTTGAATTGATAAGGGAGTCATACAAAATATGCAGAGCTGGGGGGCCTCAAGGAACATGGTTGGGAATGACTTATCTAAATGTTGGGACTATTTTGGATTCTAGAATGCTTCTGTTCTGTGGACAGACAAATCAAAATTTGAAGTTCTTTTTGGAAAACTGGGACGCCATGTCATCCGGACTAAAGAGAACAAGGACAACCCAAGTTGTTATCAGCGCTCAGTTCAGAAGCCTGCATCTCTAATGGTATGGGGTTGCATTAGTGTGTGTGGCATGGGAAGCTTACACATCTGGAAAGGCACCATCAATGCTGAAAGGTATATCCAAATTCTAGAACAACATATGCTCCCATCCAGACATCTCGTCTCTTTCAGGGAAGACCTTGCATGCCAGACCACGTACTGCATCAATTACAACATCATGGCTGTGTAGAAGGAGGATCCTGGGTCCTGAAATGGTCAGCCTGCAGTCCAGATCTTTCACACATAGAAAACATTTGGCTCATCATAAAGAGGAAGATGTGACAAAGAAGACCTAAGACAGTTGAGCAACTAGAAGCCTGTATTAGACAAGAATGGGACAACATTCCTTTTCCTAAACTTGAGAAAATTGTCTCTTCAGCCCCCAGACGTTTGCAGACTGTTCTAAAAAGAAGAGGAGATGCCACACAGTGGTAAACATGGCCTTGTCCCAATTTTTTTGAGATGTGTTGATGCCATGAAATTTTATCAACTTATTTTTCCCTTAAAATGATAAATCTTCTCAGTTTAAACATTTGATATGTCATCTATGTTGTATTCTGAATAAAATATTGAAATTTGAAACTTCCACATCATTGCATTCTGTTTTTATTCACAATTTGTACAGTGTCCCAACTTTTTTGCTATTGGATTTGTAGATTATGTTGCTGAAACTGTTGTAATCAAGGAGATCTTTGGGAATGTTATTTTTGAGAGAATTCAGAAGTCTATTGTAATTTATATGCAAAGCATTTTGATTCACTCAGGAAAAGGTGTTGCCAGATAATCTGACAGTTGGATCAACTGTTTTGTTTTCACAATGAATGTTTCTAAACAAATGCAGCAATAAACAATAATGGCACCACCAAGGTGAGGTCATCACATTCACTCTATGCCAACATTGTGATCCAGAGACAACACTGAAAAATATTTTTTGCAAATTATCTAAAAATATCTTCCTCAGAAGAATGAGCTTTTCTCTCAGAATTCAGTTAATCAATGAGTCAACCTACAGTGGGGAAAATATTTATTTAACCCCTTGCTTATTTTGTAAGTTTGCCCACAGCTAGAGACAGGATACTAACCAAAAAAATAAATAAATAAAAAACAATTCCAGAAAAAAACTAATTATATAAAGGTTACAAATTGATTTGCATTTGTATGTGAAATAAATATTTGATCCCCAAGAAAAACTTTACTTACAGTAGTAATCGGTGCAGACACCCTTGTCTGCAAGCACAGAGGTAAGAGATTTTATTTGTAGTTGGTCACCAGATTTGCACACATCACAGGATGGATTTTGGTCCATTCCTCTTTACAGATCCTCTCTAAATCCTTAACTGTTCCCCCCTGCCATTGGTGAGTTATTGCGTCATTTAGAAGACAATGCTTCCCCACCATTGACAAGTTTTTTACGGCTTTTAATGTTTTCACTGTCATACACTCGTGGGCAAAACCTCCCGAACAAAAACACACATGAACAGGATGGAGAAAATTAGCTATCTCTTATGCAGGGCCGGATTAAGAACAAATTGGCCCTGATGCTGCAGCGCAAAAAGGGCCTATTTTTTCTCAACATTGGTGCATGTGCATTTGACACTCACCATACATGCGCACTCAGACTGACCAAGAAGCCTTAATTGCTTGCGACACAACCAGCCAGCCTTTATTGAACATGAATAATAATAACAACGTATTATTGTAACAACTCAAGATTAACATCAAGCTATGTAACATTAATTTTTGCTTATACCCTCGACACTGCTCAACCTTGTATTCGCTATGTTGACCTTTTTGGTCGCCATCTGCTGATACATGTCAAATCTGTCCCATGCAAACTGAACCATGTCAAACAGTGATGCCATCAAGCCAGTTGCCATATTCAGGCTGACTGTAGGATCATGGAGGCTACTGCTTGTACTGTTGAGACGGCCTAGGCTATCAATCTAGGCAGTGGCCATAACTGCTGTCTCAAGTTCATCCATCCTGTGAGAAAATAGCTCGGCTGGCTTTCTCGTATCTGCCTTCCCATCTGCCAGTGCCATCCAGGACTTCCTGAACGCTCTTCCAACCTTCTACCGTCACATTGACAGCATCTGCACGTTCACACCATCGGGTTCCAGGTAAACCCATGAGCGTCAGCGTTCAGTGACTCTTTAGTTGCTGCCAGCGATATGTTGAATCAGACAGGAATACATTTAGTCCATTGACAAAATCGAAAAACCTGGTACAGCCACTGCAGCTTTCAACAGCCTGATCTCCTACCAGGTTTAGGCTGTGGTTGTAGCATGCAAAAAGCGGCATATTTACATTCTCGCTTCACAATTGCCTGGACACCATTGTACTGTCCTGACATTGGTGGTATCCTCACAATTATATTCCTTCTTAGAGAAAAATGGTATATGTGAGGATTTCCAGTCAGGATTTAGACTGTATCATAGTACTGAGACTGCTCTCCTTAGAGTTACAAATGATCTGCTCTTATCATCTGATCGTGGGTGTATCTTTTAGTTTTATTGGATCTTAGTGCCGCGTTTGACACAATTGACCACAACATTCTTTTGCATAGACTTGAACACTTTGTTGGCATTAATGGAAGAGCATTAGCATGGTTTCAATCGTACTTATATGACCGCCATCAGTTCGTAGCAGTGAATGAAGATGTATCATATCGATCACAAGAAGTGCAGTATGGAGTACTTCAAGTCTCAGTACTAGGGCCGCTACTCTTCACGCTTTATATGTTACCCTTGGGAGATATCATCAGGAAACATGGTGTTAGCTTTCACTGTTATGCTGATAAAACTCAGCTCTATATTTCTTCGCGGCCCAGTGAAACACACCAATTTGAAAAACTAATGGAATGCATAGTCGATATAAAAAAAACTGGATGACGAGTAATTTCTTACTGCTAAATTCTGAAAAAACAGAGGTGTTAATTATAGGACCTAAAAACTCTGCTTGTTATAACCTAGAACACTGTCTAAGACTTGATGGTTGCTCTGTCAATTCTTCGTCATCAGTTAGGAACCTAATCCCGGCACAGGGCTCGTGAGATGATTTCAATAAAAAAAAGTGGAAAAAATATATAGGCCCTATATATTTTTATTGCAAATAATTTAACCCTTTCGCACGTATGATCACACTGGTGTGATCAGTCTAGGCTGGTCCCTGGAGTGTACGATCACACCAGTAAGTGCATGACGTGAAATCCAAATGTGCTCTTGCGCGTTGGCTGACGCTGCGCCAGAGACAGGCGTGCTCGGAGCTGTCTTCACAATTTTTCTGTGTTTTCAACCACATAATGTTTATTTTAGGCTTCAGACATATAAGTACTAAAAATAATACATTTAGAGTTTGTAAAATACACACTGTTGTCAAAGGAAGAGGCAATAATAATCCTTTCCATTATAATTAGACACGTTTTATTCATATCAGATACACATTGTGTAAATAACTTTATAGTTTACTCTATTATTCTCCCAGTTCACCAGTTAAATTTAACTGTCATTTTGCATTATTGACACACTGTTTTCCTAATGAATGTTGTTCAGTTGCTTTGACGCAATGTATTTTGTTTAAAGCGCTATATAAATAAAGGTGATGTGACGAGTGGGGCGGGCCCGAGAGCCATGGGAACGGAGCGAGGCCGGTGGAGTGATTGGGAATGAACGACACCTGTGACACTCACCGGTCTCGAGTCCCACGGAGGAAATGGAAGGATATAAAAGAGGAGCGATGACAGTGAAGGACGAGAGAGGACCAGGCCTGGATTTTAGTTTGTGTTTTAGATTTGTTTGTGTTTATTTTATTATTAAAGCTGATTTGATTGTCTGCCGTTCCCACCTCCTATTCCCATGAAAGAACAGTGTTACATTGGTGCCGAAGCCCGGGAAGAAGGAGGGACGTGCTGCCGAAGATCCCACGCCGCTGGAGTGAACCTGCGGTGCAAACTAGCGGGCGTAGCAGTCGGGCGCCGGGGACTCTCGAGGCGGTGGGCTGGACTGAGTTGCCGGGGAAGGACGAGCTCGCGAAGGAATCCAGAGGAGCAGGGAACGGGGGACTCCTGCCGGCTGCCCAAAATCGGAGGAGCCGTCGCCGTCCACCGGGCGGCGGAGGAGTGTCATGCCATCCACCGAGGACCGTCCAGTGCCACTGCCAGGCACCGTGGAGGAGATCACCCAGCTGGTGGAGGGCCGAGCGGCAGCGTTTCAGGGAACCGGAATTTTTTTTCTCCTCTCTCCCCTCTCTCGTCTCTGTCGCTCCTCATCCTTCCATCTCCTTTTCTCTCGCCTCGCTTGTCCTACCCCCAGGTTCCCGCAGGTCACTGTGAGCGGTCCCCCCGGGGGGAGGGGGTGGGGGGAGTAGGGCGCAGTCTCGTGGGTACCCCCTGGCCTGCGAGGGGTGATGGGGGTATGTGACGAGTGGGGCGGGGCCGAGAGCCGTGGGAACGGAGCGAGGCCGGAGGAGTGATTGGAAATGAACGACACCCGTGACACTCACCGGTCTCGAGTCCCAAAGAGGAGATGTAAGGATATAAAAGATGAGCGACGACAGTGAAGGACGAGAGAGGACCAGGCCTGGATTTTAGATTTTTAGTTTTGGTTTTGTTTGTGCACGGCAGTCGTTCGTGAGGGGCTGCCGCGCTCTTTTGTGTTTATTTTATTATTAAAGCTTATTTGATTGTCCGCCGGTTCCTGCCACCTTCTTCCCATGAAAGAACAGTGTTAGAGGTGACTTGACTTGACAAGCAATGACGCATCACTATGGAAACCATAAAGTGACACATCTAAATAACGTGGCATATTTAATTGCAAAGACTAAAAAGACTCACATGATAGGTGATACTTTAATCAAGCCAGCGGCAATAGCCATGAGTCGGATTATGCATGGTGATAATCAAGCCGCTGAGCTCCAATGGGTGTCGCTTTCAGACGGGACTGTAGCCCACCGCATCAGTGACATGGCAATGGACATCAAACATCAACTTATTGATGCAGTGAAAGGAGGGAAGTATTCGTTACAATTGGACGAGTCCACCGACGTCTCCAATTCTGCCCAGCTCCTAATTTTTGTCAGGTACATTTTTGAGGGGAAGCTTAATGAGGAAATGCTGTTTTGCGTGTCGCTGGAGGGAATGTGTACTGGTGAAGACATTTTCAAACTGGACTGCAATCTAAAAGAAGAGCGTCTCTCTTGGAGCGAGTGCCTGTCAGTGTGCACAGATGGTGCAGGCACAATGCTCGGAAAAAAGAAGGTTTAAAAGCACGAGTCCTGCAAGTTGCACCTCATGTCATTTTTACTCACTGCATCATACACAGGGAAGCCCTCGCATGTAAAACACTGAACCTTAGTTAAAACACGTTCTTGACACTGCAGTAAAAATGGTCAATCACATTAAATCACGACCACTTAACATAAGATTGTTTTCAACTCTCTGCAATGAACATGTCATTAACATGTCATTGCAGGGCAAAAACACAAGCATCCAGTCTCTTAATGATAAAGTGCAGGCATTTGTGCGCAAAGTGGATTGCTGGAGAGGAAAGGGGTGGAAACTGGGCGCATAGACATGTTCACCAAATTAGACGAATTCCTCGAGGAAAATACATTGAGTGTAAATATGGTCAGGGAGTCTATTACTGACCATCTCCAATCCTTTCTGGATTGATTATTTTAACAAGTACTTTTCAGAGGAAGGTAAGCAAGAAAAACACGATTCGATCCCCTTTCACTGCCACCACAAACCATCTGACGTGTGACACTGAGGATACGCTGATTGAACTTTCATCTGATCGAATATTGCGGACACGTTCAAAAACGCTGGACGAGTTCTGGATTTCGGTGAAGGATGAGTACCCGCAGCTCTCCAAAGCCGCTTTGGACACAATGATGCCATTTGGATCAACTTATTTATGCGAGAAGACTTTCTCCACACTGACTTGACATGAAAAATAATCATAGATCGTGTCTTAATGTGGAAGATGATCTCCGTGTTTCCATCTCCAAAACTAAACCCAGCCTGGATCTGCTTTGCTCAGCACACAGCACGCACCCATCACATTAAACCTGTGTTTGTAGAATTAGATGTTTCATTAAGTCTCTTTTAAACAGTGATCTTGACTTATTTTCTCAAGCTGCTGAGTTATTAAAATCGTCTTACACATTACATTTGTGTATTCCAGTTTAGCATTTATTGTACACATAAATACTGAATCTGGATGGGTGCATGGGTCTGGGTTTACTTCGACAGCACAAAAATTAACCGAAATTCTGCATACTAGGCTACTCGTTGCACAGTTTTTCGTTCATTTTCTTAATTTATGATTTAAGTGAAAAGTATATATTTCTAGTATAGGCCTATTTATTCATTAGATTTATTGAGCGCAGCGTTAGTTCAGTCAGGCCACGGAGGCAAGGCTGTGAACAGCTGATGCGGTCAGCTGTCAAATCGCTCCAATCACTACCATTCTCCTATTAGACACGGACATATATACGTGGCACCACCGCTCGGCAAGTATGCTCAACGGCTCGCAACCCTCCCTCCCTATTATAAGCATGAGCACATTACTCCGCACCTTCTGGCTGTAGTCTTCTTTGTTTCAGATCACTAAGGCTTCCAAAATATTAGCTGGTATGGACCTCACTGCAGAGAGACACCCATCTTCATAACCAGGCTATAGGATAGACATGCCACTGCCACATCTACATGATTATCACTGTTTGCTTTAAAGACTTTATTAAAAGTCATAATTGTAATGTATTTCTAAACTCATGGTTCCGGGGGGTTAATGTTAAAGCTGTTGTATGTTCAATTAGTCTGGGAGCAAGAACCCCCATAAGGAACCATACCGCCAAAGATAAATTGTGTTCAATAAACTCAAGTAAACTTGCCGAAGTGGTTCCTGTCTGAAATATAGGCTTATATATAGCCTAGCTTTATTATGTTTTTCTGTTAGTATTTTTAACAGGTCTCGACACGTATCATTTCTAATTTAATTCAATTCTAATTTCAAGTAATCTTGTTGGTTAACGGTTAATAATCGGTTAACGGACGTCGGTTGTCAGTTAGGAAAAATAACTTAAATGAACATCCCTAGTTATTTCAGTAACGTCACAGCGCAAAGAATATAGAATTATAGTAACTGTATAATAAGTAAGCAATGCTGTGTATAGGTGTCCGAAAGTCGGACTCCAAATTTAATTCTAAGAATTATTTTGGGGTTAATATAGCAAAGGAAAACTATTCAGCTTCCCGAAAAATTCTTGTCTGTTTTCATCTGGGAATATTTCAGGAATGGGCCTAATGGTGCAGCATCAATAGCACCCACCTTAATCCTGGGCACATAACAAACCTGTAAGACTTTCACTAATTTTCAGAACACAAATGAAATAAAAATAATACATTTTTTTCTCTCTTTTTGAAAGTTATGAAAACACCATTGTGACGTTTTTCTTTTGCTATTTGAGCAAATGGGAACACAAATATAAATATATTTAATGTTGATGTTCAATGCTATTGAGTTAACTTTTATTGCTGAGAAACCTGGAAATATGAAAAAGGTCAATTGACACTGCAAATACCACTTTAATGCTTCAAAAAGTTCATAAAGAGATTGTAAAACATTTAGTTTAAATTGAGTGGTTTATGCACTCATCAGTTATGGAAAAGGAAAACTCATGAGGATCATTCTTGTGTGTTATGCTGCATATTTGAGCTTGCATCAGAATCAGTGAGGTTCATTCTTCTGTATCAAAGCAATTATGCTTGAGCTTCTGTTAATGCTGTTTGCTAATTTCTGTTTGCTGATGTTGCTAATGTTATATGTGATAAAAGCCTAAATTAAATCTGTTCACCATATGAAGCAATCAAGTTTCTTCATAAAAGTTAGACTGAACAGCTTAATTCATACGATTTTCGTTACTTTTCTTTTATGACATTTTGAAATGTCAATGTAGTACAGTAGTTGCATAGACTATAAATGTTGCATAGAGGTGATAGAAATCTCTGTTATTCATTAAAAACATCTAGATTTGTGTTCTGTAGATGAACGAAAATCTTATGGGTTTGCAACGAAATGAGGGTGTGTAAATGATGACAGAATTTTCCTTTTTGGGTGAACTATCCCTTTAAAAATGATCATGTATCTGCAATGATTGAACATACAGTATGCAATGAATTTGATCTCATCAAACCCACTTTCCTACTGTCAACTAGTGAGAAATGGGTCTACTTTGCCATCAGATAAGAACCTACAGTAGGTGATAGCAATCTGTGTCATATGAAAGCCACATTCTGGCAAAAAAAAAAAAAAAAAAATTCCATCTTAAATATACGTGTAAATTATGAATCATGCTCAAATGTCAAAGGTAGAAAATAATTAGTTTGAAGTACTACTCACAGCTGTTTTGAAATGTCAATGTCCAGCCTTTGAATCCCAGACATCAAATATATACAGACTGTACTTGTGTTATAGTGAAGGTACAAGTTAATTAAAGTATTAATTATTTATTAAGTATTTTGTCTGGTAACCAACAGCAGGATACAGATGCTGTCTGCTGAACTGAACTTCTGTTTGACTAATTTTAGATTTAATGACCAGATTTATCAGCATAATTCATTTAAGCAAAATAATGATAATAAAGCTTTAAGATTCTGAATGCTGCTGCATTAGTGTGGCCTTGTGTGTTTTGAGAAATTATCACCACACTTTCTGACATCTTGCCAAACAGGAAATGTAATCTAACCCTCTGAGGTAAAGACAGCAGATGTTGCTAACAGGTGCTTAATTCCTGAAAGACGGTCTCGCATACCCAGTTTTATGTAAAGTCTTACACCATCATATTTCCAGACAATATGTGAACACACAATGGATGGAAGTGGTGTGCATCTAACCAAGTCCTTAAATGTTGTGTAATTACAGTGTAACTGCATTTCACATTAAACCAGAGTCAGAGGACGTTCCCAGAATAAAAATAACCAGTGGGAACCTTTTGATCAAGGACGAGTGCAACTTAATTTCAATTTCCTTTAAAATGGGAAAATGCAATATTCTTTAAATAAATTAATGAAAGACAAAATGTTGTGTGTGTATATAATGATGTGGAAAATGGAATTCCATAAAATAGAATGACACAGGAAAAAAAAAATTTGGTCCCACTTTATATTAGGTGGCCTTATCTACTATAGTACTTACATAAAAAAACAAGTACAATGTACTTTTTGTGTTCATATTGTATTGTAAAACACTTTTGTTGCTATTGTGATAGTGGCCTTCAGCTTCTCTGCATTCTGCTCTTCTAGGACTCATCAAATTAGACTCCTGTTACCAAGTCCTACGATACCAAACATGCTAGGTTTCGCCTTACGGTTTGTGTAGCGTTGTGATTTAGCGCTTAAAAACCATTTGGCTATATCTTCGAAACCGCTTGTCTGATCGAGACGAAACCACAGTCAGAAGTTCGGAAACATAGGTCGATAGCTATACACCAATGCGCAAATGCCAAAATATTGATACTAAGGGGTAGTAAAATTCAATCAAAGTCAAGAGTCAGTCATTTTTTACATGATTTTTCATATAAATGTCTATAACTCTGAAGTGAATTGAGATATTTTCACCAAAATTGACAAACATATGTATGGGCTCACTCTGAGGACACATAAAAAAATGGTGGGACTGAGCCTCTTGGTGGCGCTATAATAGAACAAAACATGAAATTCCCATTGACTTCAATGCAGTTTTGTGAAACAGAATGCTATACTAAACAAATGCATTGGTGTAATATTACGAAACTCAGAATGTGCCAACAACACCATCCCCTGAAGGTACTCAAAATATTTCGAAACAAAGTTATAACAAAATTTCCAAAAAGGCCAATAACTTTTGAATAAATCACTGTTTTTAATAGATTCCTTGGGTCAAGCAGAGAACATAGATACCAAGTTTTCCTTATTTGGCCAAACTTCCTGTCCGCCATCTTGAATTTCACTCAAACCTACTTTTTCAAACTCCTCATCAACCGTAGGTCCGATTTTCACTTCAAAATTGAATCATATCATCTTCAGACTGAGCCACCTAAAAGATATGGATTTCGTGTCAATATACGAAACGGTTCTCATTTAGCGCATCAACAAATTTGCTGGAAGGATGCCAACATGCATTTGAGGCTGTATCTCAGCAAAGCTTTGACATTTTTGCACCAAACCTTGTATGTGTCATTGTCACCTCACACTGACCATTCCACACTAATTTGGTAACAGCACCACCTATTGGTTACACGTGATAAGCCAATAAATCCTATTACTAGTTGTTGTGTTTATTGTTTTCAAGCCATTTTGACTAAAATAATCTTAAAACGGTTTTAATTACTCGTTCCTGTCATTCGTCTGAAGCTTGCTTCTGTAGTGCTTGGCCCCGTTATTGCTGCTTGCAGCTATATTGTTTTATTTTTTTTTGCTTTTAGTTCGACCGACTTGCCGGTTGTAAATTGGCGTTAAGACGGACCAATTTTTTTTTACTCTTCCAACAACTAATACAAAAGCAATAAAATAATATTAATTATATATTAGTAAGTATTGTTAATATATAAATTGCCTAGGCCTACATACAAACGAAGGCTACGTTCTTTCTTTAAAAAAAACCTTGTGACGTCATTTATGTTTACACTATTGTTTAACGGATGTCACACTATGGCCTGTGCGTTCGCTTCGTCTCAGACTCTCATTCACTGTCAGATTCAACGGTTCACGCTTGGTAATGATGGCTGCGGCTGCAGTAAACAAAATGTTCGCGGTCACTGTTCAAAGTCATACGGGTTCGGGCACCATAATACATCGAAAACACCTTTTCCCATCCTTTCTCCCGTCTAGTCTAAAACCGTGACCATGTCGACTGTCACTTTATGTTTGAAAATCTATTGCATGAATCAATTGGACCAACCAACACAAGTTGCGAAAACGAAAATAGGAAATTGATTTTCCAGGTGTTCATCAAGGTGTTTTTTTTTTTTTTTGGAGCGCGTCCAGATTTTTTTTTTTTTTTTACACGTGTCACATAGCAACTGCAGCTTCGGACACACACGCTTAACAGCAAATAATACTTCTGCACAATGTTTCTAGTTTTACAACAGAAATGTGAATTCTGACAGTATTCAGACAGTCTCATGCATACAGATACAGATTCACAGGTGTGATTTTTTGTTGTTGTTGACATTTCTAATCGTAAACACAGCTATGTTGAAGCGTGCAGTCAATGTTTTGCTTTATGGCAGTCCACTCTGCTTATTGTTTTTTCGAGAATGTTGCACTCCTGTTTGTCATTGTGCACGAAACGTCACGCCAATAAATCATCAGAAATATTTGTCTTTACAAATATATTGAATCTTTACATTCGTCCTGCCTGTTGTCCGTGGATTTACCTATATTTGGTGTTATTTGCTGTATAAAACGTATTTAGACATGCAAAAGCGATTTTACAATCGATTCAATGAACACTTGTCCCTCAAATCAAGCAGGATTTTTTTCACAAAAGTGACAACCCAAGAAAGCAAAGTAAACAGTCTCTCATGTAGATTGCATTGACACCTAGCGGTGGATGCAAGTAAAACAGTATAACAGTACCTCATTTTTTTTCCTTCTCACCTGAAATTCATGCAACAAACTTGTTTTTGACAACTATTAAAATTTGTTTGTGGTCTATATAGCCTGCATCAAAATGAGGTGTGCAATTATGTGCCCGAAGGCACGGGTTGAAGACCCATTCAGTGACGTCAAGATATGCTAATTTGTTTAAATTCATAGCTTCGTTATCACCATCACCAAAATGTTACTTTTTTTTTTACATTGAAAAAAAAAATATAGACCTACCTACCGACCCTTTTAAAAAAACGTACTGTTACTGTTACTTAAGTTTTTACTTAAATTAGGCTACCCCAAATGTGGGTAAGGTAACCAACAACTGTACTCAAGTCACATACACAGTTACAGTATATACAGAATACAACCTTCAGTAATTGTAAACCAGGTCAGCTACTCAGACTGTGCATTAAATTTAGAAACCTCGGATAAAAGATGAATTAGTAATAATTAAATGTGCATAAAATAGAAAGTATAAAATTGTATTAATGAGGTAGTAACAATAAAAAACAATAACAAAAACATTGCCAAGAAATGTCAACTGAGTTTGAATCAGAATACAGGGCATAAGAGACTTAATGAGGCAAGTGAGATTTGGCCATTAGACAACAGAAGCATTTGTGTGATGGCAGGAGACTGAACAGACAGTTACCAGGATATATAGGGTCCTTGATGATTTTAACAGCCCTGTTTCTGCATCATATAATGTATGTATCCTGCAGAGAAAAGAGAGCAGTCCCTTCTGCTCTCCGAAGGGCTTTACAGTCCTGCAGCAGATGCTGTACAAACTGAAATGCATTCTATAGCCCCAGTATAGAACGTTTTCAGGATTTCTCCCCTTTGATTTGAAGGAGAAAGACTTTATCTGAATGTTGATTTGACATTTACCTTGTTGTGCCGATGTAAATGAATGATTTATCTATTATTCTGTGGATTTTTCATGGACTGATATAGCAGTATAGATATACAGTATGCCATGTACTGCCCCCCCACCCCCCAAGCATTCCCATACTGATTTTACTGGTTACATATGTGAAATGTCAATGGCACATTTATTTATATAGCGCTTTCTAGAGTAAAGATTGTTTCAAAGCAGCTTCACAGAATAACAGTGGTTATTTAGCAAAATGCATAATTTATTAAACCAAATTTAGTTTTACCTGTAAACTGTACAGAAGATAATAGGGTCATTATTCGGCTTAATTTAGTTCATGTGAATTCAATTCAGTTCAATAACAGTGCATTACATACATACTGTAATTCAGTTCAGCTATAAAGCAGCTCTAATGGTCACACTAAATCCAATTTTCACTATTAACTATTTGCATAGTTAGTAAGGTATATGTTATGTTTAGATATGGGCGGGGGGGGGGGGGGGGTATAGTAATGCAACATAAGGCATTTATATGTGCTTTATATACTAGTAATATACATGCTACTGTAGGTAGTAGTGAGAATTGCACCTTACAATAAAGTGTTACTGCTCTTGTAATATTATTCTTCAGCTCAGTTCAGTTTAAGTTTGGTTTTCAATCAATAGGGGATCAATTGGGGAAGTCGTGGCCTAATGGTTAGAGAGTCGGACTCCCAATCAAAAGGTTGTGAGTTCGAGTCCCGGGCCGGCAAGAATTGTGGGTGGGGTGAGTGCATGTACAGTTCTCTCTCCACCTTCAATACCACGACTTAGGTGCCCTTGAGCAAGGCATCGAACCCCCAACTGCTCCCCGGGCGCCGCAGTATAAATGGCTGCCCACTGCTCCGGGTGTGTGTTCACAGTGTGTGTGTGTGTGTGTTCACTGCTCTGTGTGTGTGCATTTCGGATGGGTTAAATGCAGAGCAAAAATTCTGAGTATGGGTCACCATACTTGGCTGAATGTCACTTCACTTCACTGAATGTCACTTCACAATAGTGTCAGTGCAGTTAAATCGATAATATTTTCTTTAATAAGTATGTAAGCTTGGTTCACTGGCACACCATAATGGCTCAGTCAAGGGCATACGTTTGGGAGGGACAAACTTTTTATTCAACCAACTAAATAAACACAGATATTGGGAGTGTTTGGGAAACCTATTTATCATTATTTCTGAAATTCCATTTAGTTATACCATTGCTGCAGAAATCATACACTAAATCCTTAAGAATATGCTAGTTGCAAAATGTCATTGGAAAAATAGGTTCTTTTCTGAAATTAATCACCATTTCAAGACAGTGAATTTTATATATATATTCTAGACATGCTGTACTGTACATGATAATCTACTGAGTCATAAAACATTACAGCTTAATTCTCAAGTACTGGCAGTCTAAACAAAAGTTCAAAGGAAAAGAGAGACACAATGCATTTCCTCAAGAACATTCCCCAAGAGATTTGTACCCTCCAATAGATGAGAGTCTCCGGGTCAATTTAATTTATTAAGGTTGATTCAACTTATTTACTATGGTTGGGCACAGCTTAATTTAATAGTGTAAGGCAAACTAATTTGCAATGTTTTGGACCAACTCATTTACTTAAGTTGATCCAGTCTATGCAATTTAAGGTAGCCTAACAAAAGTGCTTAATGCTGAAAGAAAGCCATTTAATCATGCGGAAATCCTTTCCATGATTTAATTACATTAATTCAAAGAATAGATTTTGAGTGTTAATAAATTAAAACCTTTTTACCATACTCAAATGGTGGAAACAACACACAACAAATGATAAAAGGTGCAATCAACTTGTATTTCCAAAATTTCCAAAAGTTGATAACACAAGGAAATATATCTCAAGTCTGTGAATACAGGGAAATGGGCCATCTCACTCGCATCCCACTTAATTTACTCTTAACATTTGCACTTTGTACATCTTGCACATGTGGTTTTATGCATGCGCGTAATTTGCACGGGGGTTAGGGGGGTCATGACCCCCTCAAAAATCAGATCCAGGTAATATGCATCCCCCCCCCCCCCCCCCAATATCATCACATCATTCTGTAACGCCATGCCAGCAGAGGTAGCTCTCACCTGAGTATTGACTGTTTACCGCTCCCTCTGCTTCTACAGTTCCTGTTTGGGACTATTTAACATGAGTCAGCATGTTACTTCACTGCGAGGTATTGCCAGTTTAACATCCTTCCCGAGCGCTTTTCTTGTGAATATTCTGACTGCCTGTTGTTTATGATTCTGCCTGTTTCCTCGTTCACGTCTCTTGGACTGCCCCATTGGATTCAATGCATGATTGGACTGATGTTTGTGTTTGACCTGTTTGCATGCCTACTCGTCTCTGCCTATTGGATTACCCCTGTGCACTGTTGGGAACGTTACTTTAAAAAAGTAATTAGTTATAGTTACTCACTACTTGTTCCTACTTGAGTTAGTAACTGAATTACTCTATAATAAAAGTAACTCGTTACCAGGGAAAGTAACTATTTGCGTTACTGTAAAAAAAAAAAAAGAAAAAAAAAGTTAATATATGTCAAAGATTTTTTTTTTTTTGCAGTTTTCATAAGTAAGTTGAAATAAGTAGAACAGACAGGTGTTCGTACATAACTTTAGAGATTTATTGCACGTCAACAGACAGCAAGAGTTTTATCCTGCACTCTTTGTAAGAAAAGTGTTTTTGGCCACTAGCTTTATATATATGCGTGTGTCACACATGACATGTAGGCTACACATTACATGCACGTTCTTGCCTTTGACTACAATGAATTTGAAGTAGTGCTTATATCTCCACCTTGAAAATGCCAACTTTTCATCGGATTGTTCCTGACTCGCCATTTCTGCTGCTGCTGCTGCGAATCTCTGTGTAGCTGTTGCGTGTGTGTGACTGTGTGTGTTTGGCGCCGCTGGCGCGTGTGTGTAAAAACACTGGCTCTGATTGGCTACCATGAAACACATGACTCTGCCTTAGCCAATCATAATCGCTTATCTCGTTATTAACCCACCTGCTCACTCGCTGTGTGAGCCAGGGGTGCGTTCGGGTTGCATATTAAATCAATGCATAGTAACGCACCGCATTTAACGTTCAGTAACGTTAACGGCGTTGTAACGACGGGAAAAGTAATTAGTTAGATTACCCCGTTACTGAAAAAATAACGTCGTTACCTAACGCCGTTCTTTTAAACGCCGTTATTCCAAACACTGCCCCTGTGCATGTTGAAAGATCGGACAGCCATTACGGTACTGACACTGAAACGTCGCTAGGGACATTTAAAAAAAGTTTCAACAATGTCTACAATATGCTTGGCATCAAGGGTAAAAACAAGACAAATGGAGATCTTACAATCAAGTTTAACTCCCGAAATATGTAAATGTTTAAACTTAAAAAAAATAACCTTAAACATAGGTTAGTCTTAATTTTTTATGAGAAACTAAAAAAATTATTCAGCATACAGCATTCCTTAAGTGCCAATAGACTAAACCTTGCATGAGAGAGAGAATTTTTCGAATAAAAACAGAGCACAAAAAAAAAAAAAAAAAAAATAGATGAGCTGAACACTGATATACTGGGAAATGGGGCCCTGTCTTTATACTCACATTCCTCTTAAAGATTTGCACTTACTAACACCTGTAGTTTAATGTGCTGTACCTAAACAACAAAACAGAAGGTACAAGTTTTCTTATAGTTTTTTAGCCACTAATGGGGCGGTATTGGACACTGTTTTAGGATAGGAATCAAATTCCAAATATAACAAAGTAAATAAATAAAGTATCAGTAAATTTGCTCAACTTTGAGAACTATAACTACTTAGTTTTCCTCAGGTTAGAATGGTGTAGCTTTTGCTATGGTGATGTTTCATAATGGGAAATCAGTGTTTTGAGAACTTGTCCTTTGTTGGATAGTTTGTTTCCATCCAATTCCATAATGATCTTCTGCAGAACCTCGAAAGTGTACTTGAGCTCCTAGGGGTAGCTCAGGTTTAGTGCGTAGACAAGACCCAGCAACATCACCACAGCAAAAGCTACATTGCCCAACTCACTCATCACTTCCACCCCCTCCAGGACAATCCCAACATCCGCAGGGTCATCGCCAGGCTCTGCACCTTCTTGTCAAATGATAAATATTCCAAATACTGTCTCTACTATGGCCATTTTACTGCTTTCATCGACATCCTGTGACAAAAAAGAAAAAAAAGGTAAAAAGATTTGTTTACTGATGTGCATTACATGCATATTTATAACACACAATCTTTACAGTATTACTGTAAAACAGCTATCCCTAACTTAATTCATATTCATTATATAATGATGCAAATGTAATCAAATAACCAATTGACATTAAATTTGTTCGCTGAGTCTGTAAAATACTTCAACAACTAAGCCATACCAAAGGCCTGTCTGTTGTAATCATGAGTTCAGTGTTAGTTATTCCATTTGAATAAGGTATATTGCCTTATTAAAGGAAAAATAAGGAGTTAAAGTATGGTGTGTGTGTGTGTGTTATTGTCTGAGAGAAAAGACAAGGAGAGAGGCTCCCAAACCGCCCTGGTTATTTCCAAAAAGAATCAGTGATAAGTTACTTTACCTCAAACAGACATTTGATACACTGTTTTTGTTCATGTAACATGATGAAAAAAAAAACACATAATTTTTATGTGGTAGTGAGTTTTTATTTAAGTCGCCTAATCCTTTTCCTTTCACAAAATCACTTAACCATAAGTGTAATCGCGACATCCGTCATTATCCAACTATTTCCTGTTTCGGTCTGAGAAAGATGACGACTTACCAAAAGTCTTTATTTAAGTGACCCTCCACAACAGCAAGTGACTTAACTTAACACATAAATTAACTTACTTCAATAGTGTCAGACTTAATATAAAGATCAGAGAAAAAAACAACACACTTATGAACACCATTTCAACAAAACAGCAATGTAGGTTTACATACTTAAGAACTTTAAACTAAATTCACAGGAAGTCACAACATAAAAGTGTTAATCCCTTTGGGATAGTCTGTTTAAAAGTTAAGACAAATCTTTGTTATTTTACTATTATTAACTATTTTGTGTTTTCCTTAATCAGACTTCAAATTAATGTGTCTTAACCTAGGTAACCTACCTGAAGATGTCACATAATTTTGCCTGAAATGGGTGAAAAACAGACCATTCCACATTATATCCGTTTAAGGGATACTCCACTTTTTTTGGAAATAGGCTCATTTTACAACTCCCCCAGAGTTAAACAGTTTTACCATTTTCGAATCCATTCAGCCGATCTCTAGGTTTGTAGGTACCACTTTTAGCATAGCTTAGCATAGATTATTGATTCTTATGAGACCATTAGCATTTCTTTCAAAATGACCAAAGAGTTTCGATATTTTTCCTGTTTAAAACTTGACTCTTCTGCAGTTACATCATGTACTAAGACAGATGGAAAATTAAAAGTTGCGTTTTTTTAAAAGTCAGATATGGCTAGGAACTATACTCCCATTCCTGCGTAATAATCAAGGAATGTACCATGGGTGCAGCAGGTGCAATGATATTACGAAAATAGTCCCCAGCCAGTCCCCAGCTAGATAACTTACAACGTCACTGGGCACTAAGTTTGTGTTTGCGCTGCATAATATCATTGCACCTACTGCACCCATGTAAAGAGTTGCTGCAAAGACTTCAGTACAGGAACATACTGAAAGTTTCTGTTTTCTTTGGCATAAAGAACATATTCAATGGGTTCTACAACGTTAAAGTTTTCTTGATAATACTTGTTGCGGAGATAAGTTGAGCTTAGGGGACCCCCCTTCTCTATGGCTTTGAGCAATGGATTAAAAGTGCAGAGAGCAGTTGCTACTTCTATTACCACAGACCTATCAGTTGTGGGACTATGTTTCTGAAATACCCCTTCAAGAATTTCAATGGAAAGGGGTAATATTGGTAACCCAATATTGGTAAGCTTACCCTAAAAACAAAACTCAGGAACTTCCTGTGATGGGGAAGGATGGAGATATGGTAGTATGTGTCTTTTAGATCGATCGTGATAAGCTAGTCCTCAGACCTGATCTCAGACACGACTTGCTTGATAGTGAGGTTCTTGAACTTCAGTCGCTGAGGTTCAACTGACTCAGATATAAAATGGGACGCAATCCTCCATCCTTCTTTGGAATGATAAAGTATCGGCCTTGGACCCTGGACTCTCTGTCACAAGGAGGGACTACATCAATGGCCTCCTTCCTCTAGAGAGTGTTTACTTCTTTTGCATTACCAGAGCCTGCTCTGGGCCCAACATGGTGGGAATGACCTCGTTGAAATGAAACGGAGGAGAACCAAACTGAATGCGGTAGCCTCTTTCTACAGTGTGCAGGACCCACTGAGACACACTCGAGACTGACCTCTGGTATAATAAGAGTGGCTAGTTCGGTGCCCTGAAGTGGTTAACCGCCAGGGGACAGCCTAACTAGCTGCTCTCGAGACTTCCGCAGAGGTAGCGAGCCTTTTGTACTGCCATGTTTTCAGGCAGTGACTAAGAGAAGCGTTTGCTGGAGACCACTGCACCCTGAAGCACCATGGGTGTCAAGGGTTGGCAGATCAATCTCCCGAGGGCACTGAGGAGAGACGGACACCGTATTATAAGGTGTACACTGCTCTTCCCTGAGGGGCCTGACCTCGGAAGTCCTGAGCCACAATCATCTGGACTTCTTGGCCGAGGTCTTTTTAGACATAAGAATGGTTTCGCAGGTCTGCCTTTATCTTCAAAGAACCTGACATAAAGAGATGCAGGGGAGCATGGGAGGTGACGCTCTGCTCATGAGCCTCCCAGTATGAGAAGCAGGTGCATGTAGGGGGCTGCTCCCACCCGGTAGTCCCCAGAGCTAGAGAATGGCAAGGGGGAACCACTGGAATGCCCCGCTTGTTTATGAGCCTCCTGGTACCTGTCGATGACAGAATTGACGGTGTCGCCGAAACAGGCCGGAAGGCACCAGCGGAATGTCCATGAGGAAGACCCTATCCTTCTCTTTCATGTCAGACATGGTCAACCACAGGTGTCTCTACACCACCACCAGTGCAGCCATAGACATGCAGATGGTGCGGGCAGTCTCTTTGGTGGTGCAGAGAGAAAAATCAGCGGTTTTGCGGAGCTCTGTAATATCCTCCGACTTATTCTCCTCACCCTCGCCTAGCTCATTCAGCAGGTTGGCTTGGTACGCTTGTAACACTTCCATAGTGTGCAAACACACACCAGCCTGACCTGCTGCTGTGTACCCTTTGCTCCTAAGCTAAATGTAGTACGCAGCGGCTTGGAGGCCAATGTCGGAGGCTTCAGGGATGATGCCATGCTCGGGGACAGGTAGCTTGCAAGTGTATGCCCAACCCAGGGCATCACCCTGTTAACTGTGATCATTCAACCCCACCACATTGGCATAATGGCTGGAGGTGGGAATGAAGAAACAGGCAAAGAATGGTCTTGCCTATGACCTCGACTGCTTGGTGTGGAGGTCAGGGAAGAAAGGCAGGCTCTGGTGTGGAGGTGGTGGCTTGCTCTGCAGAAAGCGTTCGTCTAGCTTGCTTTTCTGTGGCTCAGCCTGTTTTGGTTTCCCTCAGGGGCCAGAGATGAAGGTTCCAGAGCTCGGGCCAGAGATGAAAAAACTGTCCCCTGTGCCTGAGATACAAGTTCTCTCCTGACTGGAATTAGTTCTGAGAACCATACTTCGATCAGCCAACATGTTCTGTTAGTAAGAGGCGAGACCTTTGTTAATGGACCTAAGCCAGGACTCCAGGGAGCAGAGCGATTGGAGGAAGTGTGTAAAGACGCAGTCTGGGCCATGTATGGGTCATTGTGTTCAGATCTAGGGGAGCTGGAGGAGAGAAAGGTAAAGGGGACATTGTGCTTTTTCCTGTGAAGCAAAGAGGTCCACCCCCGATTGAAAATTGTCTGACTACCTTGGGGTGGAGTTTCCATTCCCTGCTTGTCTGGACAGTGAATCTGCTCCCACATTCATATGCACCAGAATGTAAATTACCATGATGAACATGAACTTGTCCCATGTCCAAAGCAGGACCTGCTGCACTAGCCTTAGGCATTAGGATGTGGCAGCCACTGCTAGAGGATGTATTTCATGGCCTGAAATCAGAATTGCCATTCCAAGGCAATTGATGTGCCAGTTGAAAAGATTACCTCTCCAGATCCCTTGGGCTGGATGGTGATCTAAGCCCCCAAGCCCGTGAGGCAAGCATCTGTTGTTAGCATCTCGCGACAACAACATGTGACTAGAGTGCGACCCAAAGTCAGAAACCAGGGTCTAATGCACATAGATTGGTTATGAAGCTCTTAGTGCGCAACCATTATATGCCTCTGGGGATTGGCCCTGAAATCCCCTAACTTTGAGCCACAACTGCAATGGTCTCATGTGCAGGATGCCCAAAGGTTTCCCATAGATCCAGTCACCATGAGTCCTAGAACTTTCCAAAAGTAATGTTGAGTAGCATTCTGGCCTAGCCTGAAATCCTGTCTTGTTTAGAATGGATTCAACTCATGCAGGAGACAGCTGTGCCCACATTGCAGTCAAATCCTGTACAACCCCTCAATGCACTGTCAAAAAAAGAGAAAAGGCTTTTCTTTGCAGTCTCAATCCCAGAGACTTGAGGTGAGCAAGGACAACATCCTAATGTAGAAGTGCAAGTGCTTAAGACTCGCCTAAATCAGCCAGTCATCGATGATAATGCTGCATCCATTTATTTTGTTTATGTGCAGGGTGACAAGGGTAGGCCAGACAGAAGAACCAGATACTGGTAAGCTTTGCCCCTAAAAGTGAACCCCAACCTAGGGAGGCGAAATAGTGTCGTGATTGGTGCTCACGTCAACAAAGAAGTGGGGAAAGAAGCAGGAATCTGTTTCAACAGCCTTGAACATGAAACGCTGTAAGATACTGATCTCCTGGAGCACCAAAAAAATCAGGAACATGCAGATGTGGCCTTAAAGTAGGTGCAGAAGGTCTTTGCCTGGAACACGCATGCAAAAGTACCTTTAAGTGAAGGTTTGTTTGCCGGAGCTTTACCTTATTGCTGATTATAATAATTAATAATAATAATTCCTTACATTTATATAGCACTTTTCCACAGACTCTGAACGGTCGTGTCTGTTGCTGCCTTCCCTGAAACAGGCCGGAATCTCAGACAGGGGATGATCTGTTTCTATCTCCTACAACGCAGGGCGGAGAGACTGAAGGTGAACTGTGTCTTTTAAAGGTGAATGAAGGTGTGTGTTTTGGGAAAGTACCTTTTTTCTCTTTCTGATGAGGATGAGATTGCAATTTGGCAGTTCTCCATCACCAGGTTGTGATCAGCTGTTTTCATCAGAGTGGGAGGACTTGGTGTGGCCCTACCTTCTTTCCTCACTGGGAACTTATTTGCAATACATTTACTTAGTTCCAATACACATTTAGAAAATTGTCACTAAATATTTACCAACGCATCATTCACATACCACATAACCACATCCAGAATACCTTTGGCAATGTTACAAACACATCCAAACATGTTTGCAGAAGACTGTCAATAAGAATACAACCCGAATTCCGGAAAAGTTGGGACGTTTTTTAAATTTTAATAAAATGAAAACTAAAGGAATTTCAAATCACATGAGCCAATATTTTATTCACAATAGAACATAGATAACGTATCAAATGTTTAAACTGAGAAATTTTACACTTTTATCCACTTAATTAGCTCATTTAAAATTTAATGCCTGCTACAGGTCTCCAAAAAGTTGGCACGGGGGCAACAAATGGCTAAAAAAGCAAGCAGTTTTGAAAAGATTCAGCTGGGAGAACATCTAGTGATTAATTAAGTTAATTGATATCAGGTCTGTAACATGATTAGCTATAAAAGCTTTGTCTTAGAGAAGCAGAGTCTCTCAGAAGTAAAGATGGGCAGAGGCTCTCCAATCTGTGAAAGACTGCGTAAAAAAATTGTGGAAAACTTTAAAAAAATTTTCCTCAACGTCAAATTGCAAAGGCTTTGCAAATCTCATCATCTACAGTGCATAACATCATCAAAAGATTCAGAGAAACTGGAGAAATTTCTGTGCGTAAGGGACTAGGCCGGAGACCTTTATTGGATGCCCGTGGTCTTCGGGTTCTCAGACGACACTGCATCACTCATCGGCATGATTGTGTCAATGACATTACTAAATGGGCCCAGGAATACTTTCAGAAACCACTGTCGGTAAACACAATCCGCCGTGCCATCAGCAGATGCCAACTAAAGCTCTATCATGCAAAAAGGAAGCCATATGTGAACATGGTCCAGAAGCGCCGTCGTGTCCTGTGGGCCAAGGCTCATTTAAAATGGACTATTTCAAAGTGGAATAGTGTTTTATGGTCAGACGAGTCCAAATTTGACATTCTTGTTGGAAATCACGGACGCCGTGTCCTCCAAGCTAAAGAGGAGGGAGACCTTACAGCATGTTATAAGCGTTCAGTTCAAAAGCCAGCATCTCTGATGGTATGGGGGTGCATAAGTGCATACGGTATGGGCAGCTTGCATGTTTTGGAAGGCTCTGTGAATGCTGAAAGGTATATAAAGGTTTAAGAGCAACATATGCTTCCCTCCAAACAATGTCTATTTCAGGGAAGGCCTTGTTTATTTCAGCAGGACAATGCAAAACCACATACTGCAGCTATAACAACAGCATTGCTTCGTCGTAGAAGAGTCCGGGTGCTAACCTGGCCTGCCTGCAGTCCAGATCTTTCACCTATAGAGAACATTTGGCGCATCATTAAACGAAAAATACGTCAAAGACGACCACGAACTCTTCAGCAGCTGGAAATCGATATAAGGCAAGAATGGGACCAAATTCCAACAGCAAAACTCCAGCAACTCATAGCCTCAATGCCCAGACGTCTTCAAACTGTTTTGAAAAGAAAAGGAGATGCAACACCATGGTAAACATGCCCCGTCCCAACTATTTTGAGACCTGTAGCAGAAATCAAAATTGAAATGAGCTCATTTTGTGCATAAAATTGTAAACTTTCTCAGTTTAAACATTTGCTATGTTATCTATGTTCTATTGTGAATAAAATATTGGCTCATGTGATTTGAAAGTCTTTTAGTTTTCATTTTATTAAAATTTAAATTTTAAAATTTATTTTATTTTATTTGGAATTCGGGTTGTACTTATTTCTCTGAATAAGTGAAAGTGAAGTTACATTCAGCAAAGTATGGTGACCCATACTCAAAATTCGTGCTCTGCATTTAACCCATCCGAAGTGCACACACACAGAGCAGTGAACACACACACACACACACTGTGAACACACACCCAGAGCAGTGGGCAGCCATTTATGCTGCAGCACCCGGGGAGCAGTTGGGGTTTCGATGCCTTGCTCAAGGGCACCTAAGTCGTGGTACTGAGGGGTGGAGAGAGCACTGTACATGCACTCCCCTCACCCATTCCTGCCGGCCCGAGACTCGAACTCACACCCTTCGATCTCTGGGTTTTGCACTTTGTGGTGAAGTCTGTGTGTTTCGCGTCTGCACTGATTAGTTTGTGGGCGTCTCCGTTAATTGTCACCAGCAGCAGCTGTCACTCATAACACTCTCCCTATATATTGGTTTGTCTCATGTCTTGTGTTTGTGAGAACGTTGTTTAATGTCAGAACCTCTGTCTTTTGCTTCTGTGTCGTTTGCGTTGGATGTCTGTGTTTTTCCCCGGAACCTCATCCACTCTCCGCACTATCACTCAGCATCAAGACTTACCTTCGGCTCTATTCCCCACAGTTCCTGTGCCATCCTCTCCTGCTGCCTTCTCACCGTCACCATCCGGATTCCTCACCGCCTCAACGCCATCTTGGATTGTCGTCTTCCCTGCATTGTTTTTGTACCCTTGTTTGTTTGTTTTATTATCATTAAATTGTTGACGCGCACCTGTTTCCAGCCCCTCCTTCACCCAGTCGTCATAGAACGTTCTCACCACCATGGAAGCAGAGAGCACCAACACTCTTACAGACTTTATGCACCACAGTGTTAAACGCATGGAACAGCAGCAGGAGAGCATCTCTAACACCGGATGCGCTGTCCAAGCGCTGGTGACACAGGTGTCCGAGCTCACCCAGCAGATCCATCAGCTCACTTCTCCCACTGCTCCCATCGCACTGCCTGCACCGCCCGTCCCCCGGGAGACCCCCCAGGATCACTTCCGGCCAGAGCCGCGACTTCCGGCGCCAGAAAACTACTCCGGTGAGCCAGCTTTTTGCAGAACTTTTCTAAATAAATGTTCTATGCACTTCGCCTTGCAGCCCCGCACCTTCGCCACCGAGGAATCTAAGGTGGCATTCACGCTCACTCTACTGTCGGGCAAGGCTGCCCTATGGGGGACGGCGGTGTGGGGGAATCAACAACCGTGTTGCGCCTCGTTCCACACCCTCTTGGAGGAAATGAGGAGGGTATTCGATCGAGCCGCGGCCGGCAGGGAGGCTGCTCACCAGCTCTCAGACCTTCATCAGGGAACATCTTCAGTCACGGATTACTCCATTCAGTTCCGTACCCTGGCGGCCGCGTGCCAGTGGAACGAGGCAGCGCAGTGGGATCGATTCCTGCATGGGCTGTCCGACCGTGTTCAAAAGGAGATCTACCTCCTCGAGCTGCCCCCCACACTTAATGGTCTTATTGACTTGGCCTTACGAGTTGATTCACGGATTAATCGCCTGGGTCGTCAGACCAGTCCAACGCGCCATACCATCTCTCCGGTTTGGGGGCGCTTGAGTCGAGAAAATGCGGTCGGTCCCGTCGACGACCCCGAGCCCATGCAGGTGGGTAGAACTCGGCTGTCCCGGAGGGAGAGGGAACGGCGGAGGTCCCAAGGACTATACTGTGGAGGCTCAGGACATAACATCTTCTCCTGCCCGGTAAAAGAGCCAGCCCGGTAGTAAGTCCCGTGCTGCTTCTCTTTCTCCGCATCGTCCCTACGACTGTGCCATAGATTTAGTGCCAGGTAAGTCTCCGCCTAAGGGCAAGTTATACTCTCTTTCTATTCCTGAGAGAGAGGCCATGGAGAAATACATTTCTGATTCCTTAGCATCTGGGTTCATCCGTCCTTCCTCTTCTCCAGCGGGGGCGGGATTCTATTTTGTGGGTAAGAAGGATGGTTCTCTGCGACCTTGCATTGCCTTGATTACCGAGAGCTGAACAACATTACGGTAAAGAACACTTATCCTTTACCACTCATGTCTTCAGCTTTCGAGAGGTTACAGGGAGCATCTGTATTGACAAAATTGGTTTTACGTAATGCTTATCATTTGGTCCGCATCAGGAAGGGTATGAATGGAAAACCGCTTTTAATACCCCCAGAGGGCACTTTGAATACTTGGTGATGCCGTTCGGGCTCTCCAACTCGCCAGGGGTTTTCCAAGCACTCGTGAATGACGTGTTGAGAGATATGGTAGATCAGTGTATATATGTTTACCTGGATGACATACTGATTTTTTCTTCATCTCTTCAGGAACACGTTCAACAGGTCAGACGAGTGCTCCAGAGGTTACTTGAGAATGGGCTTTTTGTCAAGGCGGAGAAATGCATATTCCATGCACAGTCTGTTCCCTTCCTAGGGTATATCGTCTCGTCCGAAGGAATACGTATGGACCCTGACAAGGTTAAGGCTGTGATAGATTGGCCATCTCCAGATTCCTGTAAGGCCCTACAGCGGTTTCTGGGGTTCCCCAATTTCTATCGGCGTTTCATTCGCAATTTCAGCCAACTAGCCTCACATCTGACAGCCTTGACCTCTCCCAGTACTCTGTTCAGGTGGTCGGACGCAGCTGAGTCTGCGTTCACTAACCTCAAAAGCCGCTTCATTTCGGCTCCCATCCTTGTGGCCCCTGATCCCACACGGCAGTTCGTGGTGGAGGTCGACGCGTCAGAGCTGGGGGTAGGAGCAGTGTTGTCCCAACGTGCCTGTTTCGGATGATAAGGTACATCCTTGCGCGTTTTTTTCTCATCGATTATCTCCTGCTGAACGCAATTATGACATTGGTAAAAGAGAGTTGTTGGACGTCAAATTAGCTTTAGAGGAGTGGCGTCATTGGCTGGAAGGCTCAGGGGTACCTTTCATTGTTTGGATCGATCATAAGAATTTAGAGTACATTAGAACTGCCAAAAGACTCAATTCCAGGCAGGCTCGGTGGGCACTTTTTTTCGGTCGCTTTGATTTTACTTTATCGTACCGTCCGGGTTCCAAAAATGTCAAAACCCGATTCTTTATCATGTCTTTTTGATCCCTCCGCCCGCCCGGTGACTCCTGAGTGTATTTTACCTGAGAAATTTGTGGTCTCAGCACTCGTATGGGAGGTCGAGTCGAAGGTCAAAATGGCCTTACAAGGGGTAACGCCTCCGCCCGGTTGTCCACCGAACCGTTTATTTGTGCCGGAGGAGTTAAGGTCCGAAGTTGTCCAGTGGGGTCATTGTTCTAACGTGGCTTGTCACCCAGGGATAAGTCGAACTAATGGGTTGGTTAAACAACGATTCATGTGGCCACGTATGGCTCGTGACGTCGGCGATTTTGTTTTGGCTTGCTCAGTTTGCGCCAGTGGTAAGTCATCTAACCGGCCTCCTGATGGGCTTCTTCAACCGCTGTCTGTCCCTTTCGAGACCCTGGTCCCAGATCGCACTAGATTTTGTTACCGCCCTCTAATGGCATGACGGTCGTTTTGACCGTAGTGGACCGGTTCTCGAAGGCGGCACATTTCATTCCCTTGCCCAAATTACCAACAGCCAAGGAGACAGTGGTCACTGTCTTAGATCACGTCTTTCGGCTTCATGGCCTCCCGGTAGACGTGGTTTCTGACAGGGGAACTCAATTTATATCCAAATTTTGGAAAGAGTTTGGTAAATTGCTAGGAGCGTAAGTTAGCTTGTCTTCAGGTTATCATCCCCAAAGTAACGGACAATCTGAGCAAGCCAACCAAGATTTAGAGAGGACGTTGCGATGTTTGGTCTCCAAGAATCCTTCTTCCTTGAGTCAACAACTCTCTATGGTGGAGTACGCTCACAAATCGTTACCAGTGTCAGCTACAGGCCTCTCTCCGTTTCAGTGCAGTTTAGGTTACCAGCCACCAGTCTTTCCCCAGTCTGGAATCTGAAGTCGCGGTCCCCTCTGCTCACGCGTTTGTCCAGGGGTGCCACCGCACCTGGACCAGAGCCCGCGAAACTCTGCTCCGGATGAGGGAGCGCACTAAGGCCAAGGCCGATCGCCACCGGTCAAAGCCTCCCGTTTACGTCGTGGGTCAAAAAGTGTGGCTTTCTACCAGTAACATTCCTCTGCGTTCCGTATCTAATAAATTAGCCCCCAAATTTATTGGCCCGTTTACTATCACCAAGATCATTACTTTTAATTAATTGCACTACTTTTAAGGTGCTTTAATAGTGTCCTTTTACAGATTGATAGCCGTTGGTCTATGCAAGGTAATGAGAATGTCTCAACATTCGTAAAATTTAGTTGTTACGATTCTGAGATTCTATCATGGTCCACTGAAATAAATTAAATTAAACCCACCCATAGTTACGACTAATAGGGGAGGAGTGGTGCAACAGTTTGCAGTTACTCTGGTGGTGGAAGATCTAAGTTTAATGTCGTAGTAACACGTGAGAGGCACAATGGATCCGAGAGAGCCAAGGAAATGAGAAGTTCCTTTGCGTGCATCTTGAAGGCAGTGTCCTATACATCAGGAAGCAACCAGCGGCTGCTCCCGAGGGGATTCAGTCAAATCTCTCCTCCACACAATGCGCTCTGAAAACAGCATGACGCAGAGTGTCCTTGACATTTAAAACAACAAAGCTCAATGCAGGATTAATGAGAGAACAAGATTTGCACTATTGTAGAATTCATTGAAAAATAAATAATGGGTGTGTTCAAAGATGTAAGGCTTCGACACGGCTTTCTGGCTATTACTGGCTGGGCCTTTGTGAATTCATGATTCTGGAAACAATTGTTCACACTCATTTTAATGCATTGATTTCCTCTTGTGGGACGATGGGGAATAGATGGTCTCACTGTGCCCCTGGCTAAAAAGATTAAATTCAGGGTAGCCTCTTTCAACTTATTCAGCGCTACCATTCTCACAGTGGCTCTTATTTTTGAGGTCCAGGAAAAAAAAAGAAAACTTTCTCTGAAAAATTTGAATGAAGTAATGTTTCTAACAGGATAGTCTTAGCTGCTTCAGATAGTACATGCAGCTAAAACACTGGATTGTCTGAAGAGTCTGCATAAATGACTAACTGCCAGTTCAGAATATTGTAGCATTGAGGGTACTTTATGATTATTTTTTTAATTGAGAATGGATGTCAACATGAAAGCTCTATATACTTTGAGGATGAAATAGATTTTAATGTTTTAAATACTCTAGTTTAAGAACATACACAAAAAATAAGTTGAATAGGTAAAAGAGTCCTAAAAAATTTCAGTGGAAATGAATGGGAAGTGGAAACATTTGGTACTGTGTCCAAGATAATCATAATGAAATCTTACTCTTTTTTTTTTTTTTTTTTTTTGAAACTTTATTTTTGAAAATATCAACCTAAAATTTGGAACAAAACTTATTTAGATTTATGGCTTAGAATTTCTTGCAGTTTCAGAGTAATAAATGTCTTGGAAAATATATATTTCATATAAAATGTTAAAAAAAGTAAAATTAAAGGTGCTCTAAGTGATGTCACACATTTTTTAGGCCAAAACATTTTTTTGTCACATTCAGCAAACATCTCCTCACTATCTGCTAGCTGCTTGTCCCCTGAACACACTGTAAACAAACGGGGTCTCTCTAGACACCACAGGCTCCACAAACAACAATATGGTCAATACCTATTATTACTACTGTCAAGATCATGCAGGCAAATACCTGTCTTAGACTATGTGGTATAATTGTTCTTTGCAAAACTGTTACACATTGCAAAACATTATAACATTTTATCAGCAAAATCTTTTAAACACAAATGTACCTTTTAAAACTAAATAAAACAGGAAAGCACCTTTAAAAGAGGAAACACTTTATTGACCACATTTCTAACACAAAAACACAGTGTTGCTTTTAGCCAAACTAAAAAAAAGGATGAAGGAAGGTGTAGAACATGGATGTTGCTCTAACCCCATATCCTGTCATTGTAAGCATGAAACCACAGCGGCAGAGAGCGAAGACCATCAGGCACTTTGGCTGCCCACTTATCCAAAAATGTGAGATATTCCCGAAACCCGAGTGAAGAAATAGCTTCTCTACACCTGATAAGCATTTGTCTCCATACAGCCTCTTAGCTTTCAGCATGAGAGAACGTGGGCCTCCCAAACTTCTGCACATAGAGTCTCAAGAGCAATTACCTGTCAATATAGATCACCAACTATAATTCTGAGAGCTGCTTGAAACATGCTTTCTAAAGGCTCAGAATGTCTTTTATTACATGGTTAAATATTTTCACTTATCAGAATATTACTCGCGTTCATTTCAGCCTATTTAATGAAAAATCTGTTATAAATTATGTTCTAGATACTACGTTTTAGATTTAGATGTGGTTACATTATGTGATTAAATCTACAATAAGGTTATGTATGTACAGTATATACCCTCGTAAAAAGAAATATATTTAAAATACATGTATTTCATATAGTATAGTTCAAATATAAACATATTTATGTATTGCTTTAAACTTACTGATATAAAAGTTGTAATTAATCTTTATTTGGAGTACGACTTGTGCACAATACACATATATTAAACCTAAACTGTGTGTTAATATCCCTACTGAAGACGATTGTGTGATTTTTAAATAATATCGGTCTTTAAATGCAAGATATTTAAAGTGTACCTGAAGTATACTTGCCATAGTTCCACCTTTTTCAAATATACTTCAGTATATCTTTAGTTGGACTTCAGCACTACTTCCGCACCATTAAAGTGCATTAATTGCATAAATTTGTTGTTCCAGTATAGCATACTAAAAGTACAGTTGCAGTGTATTTTTATTAAATGCATAAATACGTAAATGTATTTGTAGTACACTTAGCATGAAATAAATGTGTTTCAAATAGATTTTTGTATTATTTCTTTCACTGGTGCATGTACACACTAAACAATGTTGGGTTGAAAATAACCCAACCTGTAACCCAACTATGGGTTGGTATAGCACCTTCCCATCTATGGGTTATTTCAACCCAACCCATTGGGTTAAAATCCTGTTGGGTTTAAAGTTACTCAACAGTTGAGTTAATTATTTATATTAATTAACATCAGTATTTTTTATTAAAAATGACTTAATACCACCATATTTTGAAACTACTTTGTTGTAAATTACAGATTTTATTTTAATATGCAAATAACACATTTACAAGTATATTTTAAAATATTTTATTTAAATGTACAAGAATGTGTAAAAATACAACTGACATTTTCAAGATGTACAAATGTGTCAAATTCATATCAAAACACACAAACGTGCAAATACAGTTCACAGCTGTGGCCTAATGTGTAGAGAGTTGGACCTGTAACCCGAAGGTCGCCGGTTTGAGTCTCAGTGCCAGCAGGAGTTGTAGGTGGAGGGAGTGAATGAACAGTGCTCTCTTCCTCCCTCAATACTCATGGCTGAAGTGCACTTGAGCAAGGCACTGAACCCCCAGTTGTGTTCACTTCTCACTGCTGTGTGTGTGCACTTGGATGGGTTAAATGCAGAGCACCAATTCCGAATATGGGTTACCATACTTGGCAAATATTACGACTTTCAAATAAAATTAACCTAACATAAAATAATAAAACAAAAAATAATCATAAAATCAAGTAATAATAATAAAAATATACCAGCTGCTGGACCTACTGATGATCAATAAAATGAAAAAGTTTTTTACTGATTACAAAATACAAAGAAGAAACTATTAAAGACTGTGTGTTCCAAAAACTCTCAAATGGGAGCAGAGGGCTTTAGGTAGTAAATGTCATATACAAAGAAAAGTTTGAAACACAGATCGACTGCTTGTAGTATCATCTTCTGTTCCATCGCCTCCCTGTTTAAAATAATAAAATCTTGGGAGGAGTTTTCCTTGTCACCAAGCACCAGGACATGTGGATTCTGGCTTGTCTCATGATTCAAGTACAGCACTAATTAGTGCCAACCTTAAAAGAATAAAAAAAAAAAGTTCAGTTAACATGCATTGTGATGATATTTCATTGATACACTCACTTTACAAATGAGTGAATTTAAATGAGTTAAAAGCTATAGCGAATTTAAATTGATTAAAGTGATAATTCACCCATAAATTAAAATGCTGTCATCATTTTTTTTTTAAATATCTTCTTGGAACGATTTGTATTGTACAACGAGTGTCTTATACAAAATAAATGAAGGTGACTTGATTACACAGGGCACTGTAATTTTAAGTGTTGCTTTTACTTACAGGTTGAATGTCAATGAAGGACCGCTTCATTTCCGTGTATGATGTGCACACCATTTTTCCATTTGTGTGGTATGGTGCAGACAGCAGGAAGGGTTTTAAAGACAATTTCTGCACGAAGGCCTTTAAATGACAAAAGTACAGAGAAAGCTCAAGTAAAAAAAAAAAAAAACTAAGCTTACAGTTTACATTTTTACAGTCTTTGTGGGGATCTACTATCATTTGCACTAAGAGACAGACTAAACCAGTTTTCACTCCCTCCAGAAAATTTGTGGCAATATTTGTGGCTAATGTGAGTAAATTTTACCACCCTTTACCCTTTGACTGATTTGGACTTGTAGGGAGGAACAAAAGTACACTGTAAATGAAAGGAAGCTTTGTTGGACGGAATGTGGCAATACACTTATTTCACCTCATTTGTCTTTTTTCATAATTTTTGTAAGTCTTAGGTCTAAGTAAAATTGAAAACTTATGTATCATTAATTTAAATAGGTTACTGACCTTGAAATGTTTACATTAACAGGCAGAAATTCTATTGTTGCAATTTTTTTTCCCTTCACGAAAAAGTCCATTGTCTAAAACATAAGTATAAACACATTTAGTACAACCAGTGCTTTAAGTGGGCCGTTACGCACCGGTACTCAGTACCGCCACTTCCAAATATAGCTCTTGAGCGTACCGCCACCTCTCCATGCGCCCAGAACGTGCTTTTAGCGTACCGGTATGCTCATTTGGACATCTGTTTTAATAGAGGTTTTAATCTCTTGCCTGCACTGCCGCTTTTCAGAGCACCCTTCACAATGCAAGCTTCATAATTCGTCCCACCGAGAGCAAAGACTATATTAGCTATACACCCTTGAGTTTTACGAGTGAAAAGCGCATGCATCGTGAAAAGCGCATGCATCGTTTTTGCCGCCGTCAGTAACAACTCAAGTCAACGTGGCCAGAGAGGGTGTGTGAAACACGCACACTCTGCTTGGTAAAAATTTAAATACAGTGAACAACACTTAATATGCTCTCCTGGCGTCAGGCTCTGAGCACTAAAACAACTCGGTCAGGATCAGATGACTCGCTTGCAGACACCCCACCAGGCCTGGATGATATCGCTGCAAGTCAGACGCAAGCTAATGAAGTAATGCAGTAGCTCTTTCAGGTAGGGTGACCAGACGTCCCGAAAAATTTGGGACAGTCCCGAAATCGAAACTGTTGTCCCGAATCTCGAATCTGGTCCTAATTGTCCCGAAAATTATACTAAAGCAAAATCTTGAGTAGTTATTGTCTGATAAACATTAAAAACTGTCTGCGGAGGTTGAGTCGTCCTGCAACCAGCCCCCGCCGGCTGCTTATTGGCTGCAGGAGTGATTGACAGTTCGAGGCACGTGTACAAAAAATAAGTTTAAGCTCATTAGCGTTAGCATTACAGAAAGGTCTGATTTACCTACTGTTACAACAGTAATTGTTTTTTTTTTTTTTTTTACAATGACCTTTGAGTTCATGATTTTAATGTTGTTGTTTCTTGTGGCAGACTAAAGAGTAATGACAGACGGTTGACCTTTGAATGAAAATTGAAATTCATTATCTTTTATTATAGGCTACGAAGTCTAATATCATAAGCCCCCCATCCCGTCACCCAAGACCGCAGACACCCCCCTTAACCCCTAAAATGTAAATTTGGGGCACTGGTATAAATTTCCGCTGAAAGAGCGGATTGCCTCATGACTGCGCGCTTTTCTTTTGTCTAGGTTTTGAACTTTTATAACAGAAAATGGCAGGTTCATTCAAACGATTCTCGCGGAGTCTGTTGTCTGTTGCATGACTGATGTGTGAGTTCAGAGGTCGCTCGAGCAGCTTCTTCCACTGATCCGATCCGATAAATGGTCCGTGCGGCTTTTCTAGCTTAATTCTAATGATTTCTTCAAACTTTCACATTTCACCAGACATTATCAACTTTAAGTAGTACTTGTCTAAAAAGTTTTGCATGTATTAATGCTGGCGAATAGGATTCCTCTCTGGGGTAAACAAACGGGCTAAAGGTAATACCAGTCAAGCAGTAAATCTTCTTTACGGTCTGACTACGCCACCCCCTGATGATGGGCAGGAGGACCCACAAGTCTTCCCTTAATGTAGTTTAGCTAACTCTATATTTTCCCCGCAAAGGAACAGTTGACAAGAGGCAGATCTATAAATGTATTTCAAATTTATTACAATTTAGTACAAAAAGTGTGGAAAAGTTATTAAAATGGATCTTAAATACTGCTATAAACAATTGGTGGATTCTCCTCAGTCTAGGAAGGTCGGATCAGCCAATGCGAAACCCCTGCTCAGGAGGACCCTGGCGAGACAAAAAGAAACAGGAGACAGCAACCAAGCACCAGAAGAAGCATGCAACACAGCAAGCACCACACATTCAAGATCTTCAGATACCACGACAAAAATCTCACACCGTGTTATGGTTATAAATACACCCCAAACCAATGTCTCTAACAAAGTGGTCCCTTGGCAAGAAGGGGCAAAGCATCAGTGTGGATCCGGCCTTGTACAGGGATAGCCTAAGCAGAAGACATAGTTAGGGAGGAGAACCACCAGCATTGATAGCAGCAGAAGTTAAGGAACAATGCTACTACAAGCAGGGCACATGGGTGGTAGGCCCAAAAGCAAAATCACATCTCACAATCACACAAACAAACCAACCAAACAATAAAAAATGCATATTAATCACAAGAAAACAGTGGCTGGCCTGGTTCCTTTTTGGAAACAAACAATCATGTTAGTTGCCAGCCTCATTAAACACCATAGCATAGTCAACTCAAACATGGTTAGAAAATATAGGCCTACTTTTCAGTATGTTCGACTGTCCCACAGCTCATTGACATATGAAGACAAAGGTGAACATTCCGTTGCTACAGACAGAAAAACTATTTAAAACATGTTCCAATGCAGATATAAAACACTCAATGTGCATATTAAGGCATTTACCGATGCAGCCCAGCAGCTCAGGTCACAATGAGGTGATCAGAACAAATTTTAAAACACCATGCAGAAGCCTGTGTCCTCCATGAAGAGTAGACATGCGCTTCTAGAAATTACCCTGATAAAACAAAATAAATATTAAAATTCAAATGGCAGTGATTAATCATGCAACAGTACCTACATGAAAAGGAAGCCCAACGCGCACAACAGTGTCCAGCACCAACACAAAGAGAATCTGCCTTGCAACCAGCAGACACTTATCACTTCCTAATTGGTCATGTGACTTTTCAAAACATCATGTGATCCTGGGTGTTGTGTGAACGTGATGCAGATGTTGTGTGCCTGCCTGTGTAGATCCCCACACGTATAAAAAAAAAAAATAATAAACGTATCAGACACATTACTTAATGTTATAACAGTTAAATACATCATACGATTATATTAACAGTTACTTACCCTTCATAATCATGCAGGCTAAAATTAAAATGCAGAGTGCAGAGTAAAATTTAAACCGGAGTGAAGCAGGAAATATATTTAACCCAACAGTTGGGTTATAACTAAAAATAACCCAACGACGAAAAAAAAATGACCCAACAAATTTTAAGATAACCCAACACATTGATTCAATATGTGTAACCCAACGGTTGGGTTAAAAAAAACAACCCATCGTTTTTTACTATGTATGTATTTTGTAGCCAAGAATATTTGTGCCCATAGAGAAACTAACATATTAACCTACCCTGACAAATATTGCTTAGTAAAATTTCACTGATTAAAAAGCTACGATTTGTGTCTCTCGTATGGCACGTGTCATCAAAATGAATAAATGTAAATATAAAAAACATTTGCACTAATGCATAACCATAAATCACTCACTCACTCACTCACTCGATGGCACTTCACTCAAGGCACACTTTTAAAACAAAAAATCTAAATTGTTCCATAATGCATTGATTGAGTGCACTCACTGTCAGAACACCATGATGTTAATTTGAACAAATAGGGCTAATGGTTCCCATTTAAAGCTGTGAAAATATTGAGAGGGCCCGTGTCCCATCAATCCACAAGTTTCCGTGTTACTACAGTTCTCCAAGTCTGACTGTTTAGTTTCAAAACAAAGAACACAATATTTCCACACCATCGTGAGTGAAAAAGTGTTTACCAACTTCTATCACATGAGATCAGTCTGAGTGAGGTTTCACTATGATTTATTACAATATTTGAAATACTTTAAAGTAACAAAACAATCATTTTTAAGCCTTTATTTTAATTTATTTTATTTTATTTATTCGGCCAGTACATTTGAATGAAGTTTTACTACTAACTGCTATATGTTCAAATAAAAATAAACCAGGGTAGACATCACGCCTAATTTGAGTAGATTAAAACGATAATGAGGTTGCAAGGCACAGTACATTGTGGGGTGCTGTTTTGGATATATATCACTAGCATATAATCTGATCCGGTCCCACACATGTCCGTGAACAGACCTAAATATCTGCCCCTCACATCTTTATTTCAGTTGTCAAATAACCCAGATTTAGGTTAATTGCTTTTCATGAAATTTTGGCGTAATGAATAGAATGGTGAAGGAATGCTAGGTCTAATTCTTCTTTGGAAATAATAATTTTAACTATTTGCAAAAAGTGTTTTAAAATATGCACAAGTACACTCTATTGATATGTCAAATATGCAGAACATATATTGTGTCATCACATTCATTTCAGAATTACGAGAATAAGGCAAATTATACCCTATTTTCAATTAAAAAAAGGACATATTTGAGAAGATGTCGGAGTTTGCATTGCGCTATATTACTGGCAGTTGTTAAACATTTCAGTTGTCAAATATTAAATGTTTTGCAACTTCCATCTTATCAATCAGTTCCAAAAAGAAATACAAAACCTTTTGATAAAAAACACTTAATCCAAGATTTGGTAATAATAAAGCAAATGAGAGATTTATAAGCAATTTATAAGGCTGGTCATTTTTGTGAGTGGGAAATCCCAAAATAGTATATAGTTTAAAAATGATTTTATCTAATGCAATAACAATAGCATTTCAGGAAAAATAAAATCCCTGTTCAAGACAAAATGACTAGAATACATGAGGGTTAAACCGAGCGTTTAAGGCAAAGGTTTAAAATTCAGGGTAGAAAATTGCCTTTAATTTCGATGATTGTTTTAATAGTATAATAATACAAATATATTTTAGTTAAGCAATATTGCAGTTTTACAATGTTGAATTGTTAACATAATATATAAAGACCATGTAAACTTGATAATAAATATCCATTTCTTTAAACATACTCACGTGATTATTAAAATCTGTGAGGGTTTTTCTAAACCCTTCATTCCTTTTAGACATATCAGATGGGTTTAACAAGAATGGAGGTTTCAGACTGACCTCAGAGCACCAACAACATCTGATTGTTATCTGAGCAAAGGTGCTGTTACCCAGTCCACCTCCATCCTCCCATACATCTGAGACACACAAACAGAAAAAGTGCCGGATCTAACGCAGAGCAATTCACAGAATGCCTTGCATTTCCTCCCAGCAGGAAATACACAAAGGCTTGACCTTTGCTAAATGGTGCTTTGGGAATTACCACAGGGCCACACAGAGCAGATGGTGAGGAGCAGTTCAGACTTACACATAGCTACACCCATAAGAGGATGATGCCTGATTGCATGCAGTGTGAATGCATGGATTACGAAGAGCCGTTTCCAACAAGTCTTCAACTGGTCTGATAGAACATTTATACAACAGAATGTTTCAGTTATTTCAAAGAGACATTGAATGAAAAAGTAAAAAAAAATGCATAGGAGAAGTTACTTGAACTGAACTGGTGAGATCAAGAATCATGTTTATTATAAAAAACATTCAGCTTTTCCTCCCACATTTCTTAGTCATTTATTTTAAATGAACTAGTGTCAAGTTCACACGGGTGTCCTAGCAGAGTGAATACAAGTGTTGTTGTATTTTTTATTTTTTTTTGGCATTTTTCACCACAAGTATAACAGGGAAACAACACCAAATTAGTCCAGAAATGACCCAAAAAATAAAATAAAAATGATTTAATGAAAGGAAGTTGAAAAACACTGTGTGAGAAATGTCTGTAGGCAAGTTAATGCAATTACGGAACATTTCAATCAAAGGGCTAAATCAGGGTACAAAATTACCAGTGGTGTTCATCACATCAACTTTGGACATACTCCACTACCATAATTCATGCATTTTTTTTCTAACACTTTATTTTGATGGCCCAACAACACACATTCTACTGACTATGAATAACTTTGCAAGTACAAGACATTTTATTCTACTAACCCTAACCCTAACTAACAGTGGATGACAGAGATGCTTTGGAGGTGGTATAGGTGGGACACTACACAGTACTATAGTGCAGCCTTGTGGAGAAACCTAAGCGTAATTGGTCAATTCACTGAAGATTTTTTAAGCTTCAGTTTTTGAAAAAGTAATCTACACTAAACTGTATTGTGCAGTGTACGTAGCTGGTATATATATTTAAGAAAACCTTTATTTTTGTGTATTAAAAATATTTATCTATAAATTAATTTATATGAATATCAATATATACATGTAAATATTTTCTAAATCCTGTATATAGTGTATGTGTGTGTATTTATACATAAATAATAAATGTACATAGTACATGCATGTGTGTGTGTGTGTGTGTGTGTGTGTGTTGTGTATAACTCACCATTGGATAATCCATACAAAATTTTCTTAACATGACCTATTCCTCCAGATGCAATAAAGATTAGTGAAGACCTGCTCTTGAATGCTGAATCTTTTCCAAATCTATGCCCTTTTGATGTAATCATCCTCCTGTGCATCTGCTTTTCACTATTACTGTATGTGTATTATCTGACTGTCAGATTCTGACAAATGTGAATGTGCACAGTGTTCATGTCTCATGATGCTGTAGCGCACCTGCAGCACTAGAGGGCGACACAGAATTGCTATGTGAAAAACAGTGCTGCCTCTGGTTGTAAAACATAATTTAAGTAATTTAAATTCATAAAGAAATGAGATACCCTTTTACATGGTTTGTGATTTTAAATGGTGTATGACATCTTTTAAATGTCCACTTACCTATTGACTTTGTCTTGTTGTATTGTGTTAGTTTAGCATTTATAATGTTTCCAAATGCTTATTTAATTAAAGTTAAATGTGTTGTAAAATGTGTTTGTGTTGAAAGCCCTTACCCGAATATAAATTATTATATTGTATTGGATAGTAATGAATTTCAGAGATTTCCCTCTGAAAATGAAATAGAAAATTCTCTGGGGAAAGAGCTTTTTAGCTTTTCTTCTAATGCAGCCAGTATTTTGTGGGGAAACTCACTGATAGAACAGGTCAAACTGTACTAATAAGAGAGGAAGCAGTTCCATCAATTTTTGTATTTCCAGCACACTAAACAACGTCTATATTTGCACAGTAATATGTTTCATGTTGCCAGAAACTCCCCTCCAAAACCTTCAGCTTCTCTGGTAGAATGAGCTTATAACCTCCACTAAAACCAAAAAGCAAATAAAATTGCACCTCTTCAAGCACTTAACTAAACCACAACTATAGACCTTACAGCTCCGCCCCTTTTCAGCACTGCATTCATTGCATTTTATGTTCCATTCCTAAAGCGCAAATGTAAGGTTGTACAAATTTATGAATGAACAGCGTATTTTAACATTTAAAGGTCCCGTTTTTCATGCTTTTTTGAAGCTTTGATTGTGTTCACAGTGTGCAATATAACATGTGTTCATGTTTCGCGTGTAAAAAAAACACAGTATTTTTTACTCAATTCAATCTGTATACCGCTGTTTTCACTGTTATAAAAACGGGCTGATGACTTCCTTGCTCTATAAAGTCCCTCCTTCAGAAATACGTAACGAGTTCTGATTGGGCCAGCGGTTCCTGTGTTGTGATTCGACAGCAGCTGAGCGCAGGCTGCCCTCCTGGAAACACGATTGGGATAGTTTTGAGAAGCAAGTGTGCAGGAGCATGTGCTGGAGATGTACTTCTAATCACAGGAGTGTTTTTACTGACGAGATGCGCATGAAAATCGCATTCGATTTTTTTGCACAGCCCTAATATCTAGTTAACCAAGCTAAACAGCGTTGCCCTGTGTGTAATACGTTACAGAAACTGTTAAACGCACCAACTTAAATAATAAAATACACTTACCGTTTGTGGTCCATAAACAACGCCTTCTCCAGACAAAGAGGAAACTGCTCCATCTTTCAAGAAAAATCTTTGTGCGAATCCGGCATTAAACTGATTGAGATTGAGGAAGCTGTCCTCAGCAAAATGTGCTGCACATAGTTTTACATGTGGATTATAATTTTCAGGAACGGAGTTAAACATAAATTGTAACCATAAATCTCCAAGTACAGCGTCCCTGGAAAGCCCAAACAAAAGGTGATTGGACTCCGAGATGAAAATAACAGCGTTTCGACGACATGGCGACAAACACAAACACAGCTCTTCCTCCTCTCCGTCGGAGCGCAACAAGGCCACGCCCCCTTTTTTGTGTATTCATGTGGGCAGAGTTTAGTCAAAAAAACGGTTTTAGTGACGTCATTACTGCAGGAACTAGAGGGATGTAGTCCAAACGGGTCCTTTTTTGTAGGCGAATTCTGTTAAATAAAATATCTCGCTTGGCATTGAACTTTGAGCTTTAGAATTTTACAGATATTATTTATACTCTAACAACAACATTACACACTAACTAAAGTTTAAAACATGGGATCACGAAGAACAGGACCTTTAAAACCAATGCATGATAGCTTTCGTTAGTTCTACAATATGTAAATTCACCTCTTCTCTTCAACAGTCATGCAAAAAGATGGACGTTCAAATACACTATTCTAAAGATGGCAGTACGCTTGTTTCTCTTACACTTAGGCTACTAGAACTCTAGGCATACAACATACAAAACGTCACACAAATCTTGCAAAAGCAAACACTTCTTTGAAAACAGTTTTAACTCCTCTGAAAATTTTATTTTTGCATAGTAACTCTACACAAATCTAAATAATTGGCCACATACATGCCAAACTTCACACAGATGTGAGAAATGTAAACATACTCTCATGTGTCTTTTGCTTGTTCAGAGTGCAGTGGAGCAAAGGAGTTTGTCATAGCTCTCGCACATACTGTACATGCATATACACATACACACTGTATATACAGTATGTATATCTGATGAATTTTTCACAGTTATGCAAATGAAATGACTTGAATGATACTATTGACTTTTCACAGAACACAGCAGAATGTGAATTTTATACTATTGAGAAGCTGCGGTGAACCAATTTGGGCCCGGTTCCCCGATAACGCTCACTCTTAGCGTGCTAAGAAGACCTCGAAAGATATATCTTACCAAAGTTGTTTATGTTCCTAAGTGTGTTCCCCAAAGTGTCCCTTAGGAAGCTTCTTAGCATGCTGCCTCTTACGTCCGACGTTACAAGAGCGCTGTCCCGAGTGAGGGTGCTGAATTAGTTGGCATCGATTGCTCAGGAATCGATTTTCCACTTCACGCGAAGGTACAATACAGCGTTAAGAAAGACAACACATTCTATGCAAATGAAACATTCCTCAAATTATTACAGTAACATTTATTTTAACATAGTTTAAGCTATCAGTAGAATATAGACTATAAATTAAATTATCAAATGGTCAGTAATATGTTCACACGATAGGCTATGTTGTGACGGTTAGACGAACCGGGTATCCCTCGCTAATCATCCACCCTCCTTATCCTGTTGTGCCGCTTCTTGACGTGCGTTTAACGACTTATAAAAATTATATAATACACTTTTATATTAATGGTAAGGTACTTTACAATCAGAATTGATTGGCAAGCTACTTCTGTTTAATGCGGTATTGATTGCAATTGGTTTATGTTTTTAATAAAAAGCAACCTACAATGAACAGAGAGAGAGAGAGAGAGTGAGATACAAAATATGCTGGGGAAGCAACGTAAAAAAGGGCACCAAGCCTCTCGTCAGAGAAACTTTAAGTTTTGCTGGACCTTGCCACCAGGTCAGAGATCACACCCCTATGGTCCACTATAACCTGCATGTGCATTACGCGATAAGTAGCCTACGCCTGATCAATCACTGATGAATTGGCGATAGGGATGAGTGTGCCATCCACCAGGATGGAATCCCCGGCACGGCGCAGAAGGGTGTTGGAGGGAGTGTGGACGCACCTCCACACCATGGTCTTGATTAGGCCGTAGCCCTCCCCCACGACCTCGATGAAGCTCTCTGTAACAAAAAAAAAAAAAAAAACACGTAGCGCAAAATTCCGCCGCGTTTGCCTGGCAAGCGCAGGTCTGAGAAGGTCCAGCAGCTCCATAATGAGCTGTCTTGGGAGGCAAATTTTTTTTATATAGCCCCGTCAGGCAAAATGTCAAAAGGGCTTAAGTTTTGACGCATAAAAAAAATGTATATGGACTAAACGGCTCCGCGTCCGGCTCCGTCTTTGATTCAATATAAGGACACGTTGGATCGCTGCTATAGTTGGTCGCTTACTGGACACAACCATGATTACCCATTTATAGATCTTAGCCATTTAAAGCCAAATTGTTTGCCAGATTTTAATTATCAAAAAATTGATTGCCAATTCGCTTTAATTACATTACGAAAAAGCCTAGGCTAATTACCACCATATTAGTTCTGATACCACATCAAGTCATCTTCATAAATAGGCCTGTATCCATTGCGAACATAATTTATTATGAGTCTTAAGAAATAACATAAAATCATTTTTGAGCCACAACATTGTCAACATACCATGGTTTGACTTGTAGGCCTACTTCGCTCCGCTGATTTCTAAAGACTGCTATACAGTAGCGTCTTGAGCTCAAACAACGCTAAGAGCGAGCTTACGAATGGTCCAGACCAACCTTACGAAAGTGTGACTTACAGAAGATATACTTAGCGTACGAACGTGTCGGGAATAGTGCCATAAGGTTAAGAGAGAGGTAAGGAATAGGTTAAGAACTACTTAGCGTTACGAAAGTGTTAGGGAACCGGGCCCTATATTGTATAAAGCACTTTAGAAATAAAGTTGACTGTGTTTAGAGTTATGCAACAAGTTTGTTTTACAATTATGAGTTTAAAGCATGTAATGTGCTTTTAGTTTTGCAGATTTGGTCTAAAGATTAGGTATATGAGACTAAGTGGGACGCAAGTATCACTTTTAGTGTCTAAGCAACTTTAAAAAACTGTAATTGTTGAATACAGACGTGAGGTCTAAGCAGAGACCACAATCATGAATTAGAATCATCTGAAGTGTTTAAAGCTATTGTAAATGCATTTATGATGATTTGTCAAACATATCTAATAGTTCTAATGTCTCTTTCTTGAAGCTCTACATTGCACTGGTTTGTATCTCTACAAAAGTATTGTGAAGCCCTTTGTGCATTGCACAATATTACAGGTGAAGTTCTTTATATATGTAAACACACACACATGCACACACACACACACACACACACACACACACACACACACACACACATACACACACACACACATATATATATATACCCCTAAAGCTAATTCTCTTGTAAAAGTGAGCGCTCCTTTAGCTAATTAAATGCATACCCATTCAGGCACATCATCCTATTATGGGAAGATGAGATTATTTTCGGCCATTACAGATGTCTGGAGTCACACTCTTGAAGCTGACTTTGACAAGCGCTGCCTTTATCTTTGCATTAGGCTTAGGCAGAGCTATGGGAATTTAATTATCAGCATGCTTTCCCTAATATAAATAGCACAATGTTGAATGGGGTCAATAAGTATTTGTGCTAATTAATATGCATAACACACTAAGGGTACTTGAAAGAGCCATATTAAATATCGAAGAAGTCAACACATCCTAAAGAAGCACTTTATACAACCTCAAAACATCACAAGGATTCAGCCATAAATGCATCAGTTGATATTCAGGATGACATAATAGAAGAAAATGTGTAGTTAAATTCATTTAATGATGGGAAATACTTGTCTCATGAACCATTGTGAATGATGATGATAATATATAAAACAAGTAAAAAGTATAAAGAACAATATATCAGTCTAATAATGTAGAGTGTAGGGAGACTGGCTCAGTTACAGTTCAAAATTGTTATAAAGCACATATTAATGTCTTATTTTACATGACCATATTTTATATTACTTAATCATAACCAATACTTAAACTTAACAACTATCTTACTAACTATTAATAAGCAGCAGTTTAGTATTTTATTGAGGAAAAAATAAATAGTTAATTATGAGAATTGGTCCCAAAACTAAAGTGTGACTGAACATTAAACACTGTTTTAATCATTTTGAATGGGAATTTTAGGCAGAAATATTCAGTCAATGTTCACTTTCATTGCATTTTTTTCTTCCATCGGGTGAAAGTTAATGCTGACCACAAATGTGATTGTTTTTAATAAATGCAAGCAAAACTTTTATTTAGTAGTATTCAACAGAAGCCACCAAATTTCTAATGGTAAGCACTGTAGGCATTAATTAATAAAAGTTCCAATAAGTGTAAAATGCATGTAAAAACATGTTTATAATTCTCACGATGGAGAACACCATGCCCAACACAATATGTGTCTGCTAATGAAATGTCTTAGAGAAACTTTAAAAGCAAAAATTAAAAAGAAAAAATGATGTAATAATATGATAATAATTCTGACTTTGTCACAATGTTTTGACAAACGCACAAGACAAGTGGGCTTTCACACAATCTTTACCTTATCACTTACAATGGATTTACTTTATAGTCCAAATGTTTCTTGTCCAGCTTTAATTGTTAATTATGCTCTTTACTAACACTTTACTTTCATGTGTCACTTAGCAAGTGTTCATTTTAGACTCCACATGTTTTACTGCAGTTATATTTCCAGAATTTTACTGTACTGCAGGCAGTATAAAACAAATGATTGATGGAGCCTCGGTATACGTGATTGTAAAAGATTATCAGCCATTTACAACTGATGCTGGCTTAGAAGATGCAATGTCTAATGAGTGATATGGTAGCCAGTAGGTGCTGATTTCGCTACACAGAAGACAAACCTCAAAACTTAGTCTTAGGAAAATTAACACACAGTAAATTAATTTTGTGTACTGAGCCACTTTAACGAAACACCCATCAAATTGTTAATTGAGAGAGAGAGTGTCAGAGTCAACAGGGATTCCTCTTATGAATGCTGAGGTATGCAATCACCTCAAAGAGCTCACAGGTTGATAATGAGAAAGCTTTGGAATTGTGTAACATCCTCCTGAGGCTTCTTTCGCAGAGGATGTCTACATATGAGACATATGACCCTGCCAACACAGCTTGATTCACGTCTGTAGGCTTGTGCAGCAAGTCAAATGCACTGTCTGAATGAGCTGTAATCATAAGAGCTAAGGCAATCTGAAACAGCTCATTCAAATCCTCTCAAATCCCCTCATCACAGCCAGAGTCAGGAGGAGACACAGACGGCCATGTAATACACTCGAGAACTGTTTGTGTTAGGGATGTCCTGAGCTGATCTCAAACACTGGTATCAGCGCAGATTAAAACACTGGTATCAGCACAGATTATGCCTTTTTTTTTTTTTTTTACTAATTTTATCGGTTGTATGAAGCCTGTTACTTTAATTTATCAGCAGTCCCACAGGTGTCAGTAGCGGAGAGTGTAATTTAACAGGAATATGTGGCTAAAAAGTGATAGATAGATAATCAACCAGCTCACCATACAGTTAAGGGGACCAGTGAGCATAAGAGACTTCTTTCAAAAACATTAATAACCAGTATTGACTGGTTTTTATAGGTAGTGTATGTTTATTTCAGCTTGCCTTTAGTGGACTTTTGTTACTAAATCCTTGACTAGAAAGAAACATGAGGGCTATAAATACATTTTAATTAATTAATTCACCAACTAACACCTGAAGGAAACAATGGAAACAAAAATGAACATGAGGAGAAGGAAATGGTGAACAAGACTGAGGCAATGAGCAAGAATGGACTTCAAAATTAAAGGTATGACATAATTAAGGAGATGAACTAAAAACATCAAACATGAATCCAAGCACACTTGACAGTCATTGGTTTTAGGCTAAAAAAGCAAGAGAAGAAGAGGATTTTACACACTGCTGCAGGGCTCTAAAAATGATCTCTGATCACTTGTAGAACTTGTAGAAGTGTTTGATCCCCTAAATTATGCGACACTGATGTAACGATCTCTGTAGCTCAGCTCGGGCTTCTTCTGCTCTTTGAGAACATGAAACTGCTTGCTGACTTCAAGGGTTTTTCATCTGAACTTGGCGTTAAAATACCAGGAGGAAATTTGCCCTGGAACAATTGTAGTGGAATGACAGCATCTCTGATCATCAAACCATTCTCCAAATCTGACAGTTATGTGAGCTACGGAAGAAAGTCATTATTCATTGCATTAGACAAAAAGGATTTTCTCTTCAACAATGCATTTTGACTAACACTCCAAGACATCACACACCCTGCTTAGTGATATTCTTTCTAAGAAGTATCCCATCAGGATTTCAGTTACATAACTAGGCTCAGGACTTGCTCAAGTTCATTTGGCTATGATAAAGTAGATGTTATGCCAGTGTCAGATTTTCTAAGGGCTTATAAAATAGTCTAAATATAGCCTAGTTACACAAACTACACCCACAATTGTCCGATTTGGCCTGGCAAAATTTCAAAAGAAACCTGTCTAGTACAGGAATAGTACTGTTAAGATGAAGTGCATAGCTGTTTTTAATAAAAATCACTGCTTGGTGCTCCTGAATGGATGCATTCAAGTCTATATCCTGATCTCAACCCATTTGAGCATGCATTTCACTCACTGAAGACAAAACTAAAAGGCAGAAAGACCCACAAACAAACAAGTCAGCTGCAGTAAAGGCCTGGCAAAGCATCACAAAAGAGGAAAGGATTCTCAACAAAATATCTTTTTTTTTTTTTACATTTAATCTTTGATTATATTTCTTTGTCCAATTACATTTGAGCTCCTGAAAATGGGGGACTGTGTATAAAAATGGTTGTAATTCCTAAGCATTTTATGTTAAATTTTTGTTCAACCCCTTGAACTAAAATTTAATCTCGATTGTATCATTTTAATTCTATTATGATGTCATACAGAGCTAAAATTATGAAAATTGTGTCAGTGTCCAAATATATATGGAGCTAACTGTACATGCAGATTATCATAACATTTGAAACATTAATAACAAAATATCGTATGACGTTAACGGGCAATGAAGAAAACGAGTCTTTAGAAGGAAAATATTGTTAGAGCGGCAGCTTTGATCCTCGACAGACTCTTCATCATGACATCACCATTGCCCTGTCAATGGACGCGCGCACAAAACAACCTCAGGATTGCTCGAATCGCGCGGTCACACGCGCTTAAGGAGCAATTTGTCACCAGTGAAGAAGAGACAGAACTGTATCAAGTTGACAGGGAGGCAGACTCATCGCTTCTTCTACCTACTTCTGAAGCCTTTACTTGCTTGCTTGTAATCATGGATGCGTCCCTCTTTCAGTTCTTCATAGAGGAATTCGGCGACGCCAACTGTACTCTTATGGATGCTTTTCAGGACACTTTATACGAGAATTCGTCTTTCGCGTCGATGAGTGTCGACGGTGCGGATTGGCTTCTGTGTGTGCGCATTTGTTTTATTCAGCTCTTATAATGCACACTAATCAACACCGCTTGTATTTTCCTCTAAGGTCTCTATTGTAACGCCACCACGGATGAAATAGGAACTTGCTGGCCAAGAAGCAACTCTGGACAGATAATTGAGCGCCCCTGTCCAGAGTACATTAACGGGGTCAAATACAACACGACTAGTAAGTGGCTCCTATCTCCTTTCTATTCATTAAAAACGTCCAAGGATAAGGTTGGTGCCACCCTTTGCATTTATATGCATAACCTATTTATCTGCTTGTCAGTCATTCAGTCAAAGTTAAAATATTGCCTATATGGAAAAATATGGAGTCAGTGAGTAGATACATAGATACAATTAGATATTTTATCATTTCTGTTAGAACATTTCACAGCTTTATAAGATTTAAAGGTCGACTTGTATAGCTTTTGATAATCTTCCTCTCAAAGCTATTTTTACAATGGTTATAAATACAAATGACATGATATTAATAATTTAGCCCATTGCTCAGCAATTGTGCTTCTGCAGACAATGTTATCTGCTGTGCCACATGTTCTTTGCCTTAATGTGTGAAATGAAGCAGGACAGTGAAGTTCTCTTACACACACACACACACACACACACACACACACACACACACACACACACACACACACGCACACGCACACACACACACACACACACACACACACACACACACACACACACAGTGTGCATTGCATTCGTGCTAACACTCAGTCTCAGTGATGCAAGGATAACTTATTTAAGCTGAATAAATATGCCTTAAAATAACATGACATGTTAATGAGTTGGATGGGAAAGTTGTGCTTTTTTGGTGTGTGAGAGATTTCCCATAACAATTGCATACTTTTTGCATATTTACTGTTATCTGATAACACAGGATAAGAAAATAATTATCATTTGAAACAGTAAATACATTCATTAATTAAGTTCTACCATGATGGTAGACAATACAGTGGTAAACTCGAACATAAGATGGCTCAATAATTTCTTATATGTTTAAAGAGCATTTATTGTGTGTTAACTTAACTTGTACTTTACATACGGCTTCTGTTTTACTTGATGTTGATTATATTTCATAGTTAATGAGCTTTTAAAATATTAGTACATAAATGGACAGCATGCTAATATGCTAGTCCTAATAAATCAGCAATGAATGCCACTGAAAAATGCCAAATTGTAGGAGGCAAATATCATCCCTTAATAAAAAAAGAATACTTTCTGATATTGTTGTGCATATACATGATTATGTAAATTTCATGCATAATTATGTAATCTCGACCTCATGATGTTCAGATCATGAAACATTTGTTCTAAAGACATGGAGCAGACATACAGTATTGGATACAGTATGATCTATGTATAATCTCTCCCAGCTGCAGACGATTTTATCATTGCATATTAATATGACTTATGATAACATCGCTGCATGCATATAAATGTGAATTTTCCAAATGTCTCTTATATGCCTGCAGTTATGATCACAAATCAGTGCTTAGCGGTTTCCTCCTGTGAGCTTTGTTCAGTGTATTAATGTGACTTTCACATTGGAGAATAATACAGGGCTCCGAGGCATATTTAATCATTTCAATGCTGAGCTCTGAATGTGTATTTCAAATAGCAAAAAAGATCTCTGTTTGCTCATTGTGACCTGATGATGCCTCCTTTCTGTGGTTTATAATTAGGTTTATACTGTGTTTCATTCACAAAGGTCAGCACTGTTTGTTTACCATTGTTAATGTCAAAGGCATGTTTAATGACAAACCTAACTTGAAGGATTATTTATAGCTTGCATCAAAGTTATGCGTAATAGCATTGTGTCACTGAACTCTGCTGTGCAGAGCTGCTGCCCAAGGGACTTTGCGTAGCACTTATGTCTAAACCCTCCTGTTGGCAAGATCCATCCAGCTGTCTGGTGCTGTCTCTCCAATCCGTTTTAAGGCTCAGATACTTAGTACTGGTATCTCCCTCTGCTTCACAGGGTAACACTTAAGTTCACTTAAAGGTAATTTAAAATTGTTTAACAATTTTGATGAAATAATCAGTTACTAAATGATAGTATCAATTTGGAGAAAGTGGTATGTTAACATGTCACAAACGTGCTGTAAGTAATCTAAAAATGTTGTTGTAAATCATCAAATCATTAGAAAATGATTAATGACTAGTTATTGTATTATGAACTACTAATTTTTACAAATTAGTTAATACCTCACTACACTTTGGTTGATAATGAACAAATGATAAACAAATCACTAGTAAATGACCAGTCTATAACATGTTGATGTACTGTATCATACTTGTAAATTAGCCCATTAAAATGTCAAAAATGCAAACAAATAGGACATCATTTTTTCATTCCTCTAGCTGTTTCCTATAGCTTAACCAGTAAAATTTTAAGAATTTTCATAGTCAAATCAAAATTTTGGATTCTTGCTGATAGTCGACTGATAATCGAATCATATGTTTGGGGTCGGGGGGCAAAATACATTACCAAGAGTCAAGTCAGACATTCGACAGTCATAACGTTAACACACAGGGAAAATGTGTAATGGATACCTCGCAGATACAAACGGGGTAAATAATGTTTTATGTTTTGATTAAAAGATACAGTAGTTAACATTAGACGTCAGTGAAACGCTAAGAATTCACAACATTTTTTACAATAGTGCTCTCATTATAACATTATGTATATGGCAGTAGCCTAGTTATTGATGTTCTGCATTTCTGTTTTGAGCTGCGTACGTATTGAAGTATTTGATAGCAGGTTTTTAATCAATTAGATTTAGCTCATCATTTTTCTCATATAGAATATTCTTTGTTATTTATACAACATAACGTTAATATTATGACTTATAGGCTATCTGCACAAAATGCATATGAACGTGTCTGCATATCTCTGAATTAATTCTTTTTGTGGACGCGTTCTTCACACAAAAAACAACAAGCAGGAACATGACAACTAAACTCAAAAAATTCACAGCACTTTATTATAGTAGTGTTCTTATTATAATGTTATATCAAGGGCTCCAAACAAAAAAATAGAGTAAGGAGCCATTGGCTCCTATAAGAAAAAAACTTAGGTGCCAAATGATTTTTTTAGGTTCCACAGAATAAAAGTGTTTTATTTATTTTATTATTATTATTATTTTTTTTTTTACATTTTAACTTCTCAATCATATTGTAATTTGTTTATGTCTCATTTTTTTTTTGAATTTATCAGGATTTTAATCCAGCTTGTAGATGACCTGGGAACTAAGGGTCACTTAAAGTGGGAACTAATGTCTTTTTCAACTTGAAATATTCATTCACGCATTGTTTATTACACAGAATCTGTACCAAAATATCATGGACCATAAGCATCACTTGGTCACTGAGTGTAGTTTGGGCTCCTTCTCAATGCATCCTGGAAATGTCATACAATCTTAAAAATAACGGTGCTTCACAATGCCATATATAAGAACCTTTTTTGTCTAAATGGTTTCATAAAGAACCTTTAACATATGAAGAACCTTTGCGTTTCACAAAAGGTTTGTGGCAAAAGAAGGTTCTTCAGATTATAAAAAGGTCAGAAAGAGATGGTTCTTAAAAAGCCTTTGCCTGAATGGTTCTTTGTGGAACCAAAAAATTGTTCTGTGAAGAACCTTTTAAGCACCTTTCTTTTTAAGAGTGTATGTCTTTTACATTTTCAGTCTGTTTTTCTTAATTAGTAAAATGTAATTTTATAGGAGTTGAATCACAGGATAAGTAAAAGTATTAAAATGCAATAGCGCAGTGGTTCCCAACCTTTTTCAGCTCGCGGCCCACACAACCAAACACATATGTTTGCTCGGCCCACTTCAAAAAAATTAACTGACCCCGCTATTGTTGGGTTAATAACTTAGTACTCAGAAACTAGATTGTTAACTGTCTTTGTTGAATGAACTAGGGCTGTGCGATATGAACAACAACAAAAAAAACTATCACGATTTCTTTGATCAATTTTGTGATTTTGATTTTAATCACGATTTTGACACACAGATATGCTTTACAGTCATAAATGCATTCAGGATGATTTTGAAACATTTCCAAAAAAAAAACTTATTAGAGCTTTATCAAAAAGTTGTAACGTCTCTAGAACAGACATAAGTCAAAATAATCACTATAGTAAAAGGTGTAACAAAATTTATAGACTTATGGCAAAAAATATAAATAAATAAATCCCGTGTCCAGGGACTTTTTTTCTTTTTTGCCATGCATTGTTTATAGAGCTCATTAATTGTAGTGGTGCTGCAGGTGTTGAAATAGATTTGTTATTATACATTATACAGGTTCACACGTACTCTGTAGTCTGTATACAGTATGTGTATGTGATGCAGAAGCAGCAGCGAGAGCACATTAATGTAACACGAAAGCACATTAAAATAATGCACGAGCGCAAATCTCTCTGTTCGCACGCAGATTTCCTTTGCTCTGTCACAAAACCAGACGTGCTTGCTCAGATACACGCTGATCTCGCCCAGAGAGAGTGTGCGCACTTAAAACATGTCTCCTCTCACTTAAACTGCGTCCTGTGCACTCACAACTCTCTCTATGCTCATGTGCTAGATATTAATTATTTTCGCTTGTTTTTATTTCTAGCCTTTTACCGCGTGCATTGTGAACGCTCTGATCTGCAACATGGGCTCGGAAAAAGGCGCATCACAGACAGTGTGTGAACCTGGAGTTAGGCACATGCCCAGTCTGTTCTGTTCTTACACTAGGCGCGTTGCATTCTGACTGGATCGGATAGCATACTGCGGGAGGTCAGGGCCGCGGAAAATCGTGCTATAAAGCAATTTAGAGATCGTGCATGCTCAAATCGTGATTTTATGACGATTTCTATTAATCACAGAGCCCTAGAATGAACTGGCAATGAACAGAAAATAACTTGGGCTGGCACCGCTCAGCAAAACAGGAAAACCAGATCCAGACAGAGCTCGGCAGCGAGTGGAGCAAGCAGTCAGGAGGGAACATGTTGACAGCCATTTATGTTGAGCCTGTTGACAGCCTTGATTTATGCATGTTTGAATTTGTTGTTCTGTAGCATATGCAGCAAAAATATAAATTGGTTTAAAATATAAATTTATTCTTAAACCAATCAGCGAGCTCGAATAGTGGAAACATAGTTACAGTTTAATATTTATTTTTTGTTATTTAATTATATATATGAAATTATGTTATTATGTTAGGGTTAGGTTAGCAATACCTGCTAATACCTGCAATACCATCGGCCCACAGGTTGAAAACCACTCCATCATTTCTCTCTCTCGGGCTGCTCAACCATGTGTCCGCACTGTTGCGCGGCAGAGATGAGGACTGTTTGAAACTCTTTTTCCACTAAAACATTACATGAACATTTTAAAGTGATAACATGTAAATACATAGGCCTAGTCGCCAGTGGTGACCTCAGCAAAAACTTAACTCGCAATTTAATATTTATGGTCACAAATGCGACTGTTTTAGTCACAGTTTGAAGCCCTGGTATATGAAAGTCCCAGTCAAAGTTATTAATATTATGCATTTGTTCTACTCGCGCTGCCCGCTGAAGAGATAATCACCGTAGTACTAAAATGAACTGCTTTAATGAAGCACAACTAAACCAAATGCATCTTATACGAGATAAATAATATATACACAATATTTATAAACCGGCTGAAATGTTTTGAAATCACTTGTACCCTACCTGCTTGAACAAATCCAGTCTTTAACTCTGCCTGTGTTAATTTGAGTCTTGGTTTTTTTTCAAATCCCTGCCGCGAAGATGCTCCTCTGTCGGTCACGGATTATGGAAAGTGGAACTTAAATCTATAGGGGTATTTGTATTTATTCACGCAAGTAAAAATTTATTTGAAGGTTCTTTCTTTTCAGATTCTTATTTACAGCATTATTTTAATAAGCTGTATATTAACTTATTTGGAGAAAACTAGTAGTTCTATGTGAAATCAGACATTTTAGCAAACCTATACAGCCAAAATGCCATGATCAAATAAAATGTCCCTTTTACCCCAGTGCTGTCATGATTCGCTGTGGGAGAAACGTTGGAGACATGGAAAAACGTTCAACAGTCTTAAATACTTGAATGTCACAGGAAAATCTACAACAGGAACATGGGAAACACAACATCCAACAAATACTGTATACCCAACAACCACAAACTGAACAGCCTGGGGCTTTTAAACACAGGGCAATCAGGAGAACCCAGGTGCAAGGAATGAGTCAATTAACTGGGACATGGAACACATGGGGAGAAAAAAACACAACAATACCAGGGGTGTGACAAGTGGCCCTTTAGCCTTATCATACCCTAAATAGTTTAATTAGTGACACTTAGCCTGCATTTTAAAATCTTTATTTGACTGTATCAATTAACATTTTTATTTTAAAACTTTTATTTGAATATGACAACATAATATCGCGCTCTATTCCACTTCTATGAATGAATCTCTGACAGACTCTTATCAGCCACAGCTTTGTGCATAGGTTAGAGAAAGCTCTAAGCTAAAAACCTTTACTGCTATTTATGAGAACTCTTAGTGGTAAGATAAAATGTTTTGTGAATACTTTGGCCCAGGAGTGCATCCAATTTATGATCAGTAATAATTTTGATAAAAGTATTATAGTAGGTCAAACTTCATTAAATATTCATATTAAAATGTTCTTTTCATTATCTAATGCCCCGTTTCCACCGCAGGAACTTTACCCAGGAACTAGGGACTTTGGCCTGGTACTCGGTGTGTTTCCACCACAGGAACCAGGAACTAAATAAAGTTCCGGGTAAAAAAATGCCCCTCAGAAAGTCCCTGCTGGCGAGGTGGTACTTTTTCAAAGTTCCTGAACTTTCGGGGGCGGGACTTGGCCGCTAAACATCCTGATTGGTTGAGTTCACGCAGCATTGGTTGAGTTCAACCACCATTTATTCGGATCAACATTTTCAAAATATTACTGTTATTGTGTCATGAAATGTAATTTTAAAAGTATTTCAGGGGAGAATGTAGTTGTTTAAAACTCAAATCTGTGGTTTATTTATAAAGACAGCGCCTATTTAAAAATGTGTTTCACTCCACGCGATCAGCGGGTCCGTCGATCCGATCGATCCGCCGTGAAGCAGCCTCTCCTCGGCTAGACCTTCTGATGTGTGCCGCTGGCTCTGATGTCTCTTTAGTGGTTAAACATAACATATAATTCATTTTGGGGTAAATCTAACAGGTTATCTTTGGTCTGTATTCAATTTATCTATATGTTAAAATGAAAATAAAAGGCAAATCTATATAATATTTCGTTTTATTGTAATGGCTGTATATCCCTGAACTAAGTACATTTCTGCAGCTGTTATTATGCTTAAATGAAAACGAAAGGAGGCAGTGGTATTTGATATCCTATTTCGTTTTATTGTAAATATACAGAGAGGAAAATAGTAGCCATGGTCAGCTGACTGAAGTTATCAAGTACGCTGCTGTTTGCAGATTTACCGGATTTGCGTCGTCGCGGACATCACACTCCCGAGTCGAATGCGCAAAGTCTGAACTACCGAGGATGCACGTCCAAAATCAGAGTACTTTTGTATTGAGAAACGCGCGCAGACCTACGTCACCAGACTATTTGCCTAATCTTCCCGGTACTTTACACCGCGGTGGAAACGCAGAAAGCAACAGGTCTGGGGGGAAAAAAGTTCCTGGGAAAAAAAGTTCCTGGTACAAATGTTCCGGGTAATTTCGATGGAAACGCGGCATAAGTTGACCAGACTCGTTTTTAAAGGCTAACTTCAGTTTTCATATTTCATATTTTTTTCCATTTTATTTCAAGGAAATTGAGCAGCCTTTCAGAATGAACAAACAGAGGAATTGTTTTGTGATGCTTGCATTTGAGGAAAAACTGTCAAGATTTAAAAAAAATGATTTTTTATCCTCTGTTGCCTTGTGTTATTGGTAAATCCTCACATTTAATGATAATGTAAAAATGGTCTATTCAGAGCTGAAGCTTCAAAACATTTACGTTTATGTCAAAGATCAGTCAACTGATAAAAACTATGAATTATTTCACTCTTTCAGAAGCTTAGGCCCCTCTGGTTGGATTGTTTCTCTAGGTGAAGTCTGGTTTCTTCTCAACATAATTACACCCCTGCTGTGCTTAGATTACCTCAATGGAAGTCTAATTTCATTAGCACCTCCTTAGAGGTATAACATTCTCCTTAGCAGCCGCAACAAACAAATTCAAGTTGGATTTTTTGAGATATTTATTATTCCTTAATATTCTCACAGTCATGTTCCAAACCTATATGTGTCTATTTTTATTCCGTGGAGTACAAAAAAGAGAAATTTAAAGTTATTTTCCATATGACAGTGATGTTTCACTGAAAATCGTCTCTCAACATGTTCAAATTGACATATTGTTAGACCGAATCACACATGTGCCAAGAGTCTTTAGTGTCAGTGACATTTAGAGTTTAGAGATTCTGCTTTGGTGAAGATTGTCAGTGAATTTACGTTTCTGGAGCAGCAACTGGTTTAACTTGGTCTCATAGCAAAGCATTTCTGCAAAAATGAAAAAGCGTATCCTACTGTATAAGTACAAATCACTCCAGTTTCCAGTTGAATTGAACACTACCAGCGATAGAACTCAGATAACTTTTTTTTTTCACACAAAGTATGATTTGCAGGTCCACAGTTTTGCTTATTAAAGGCTAATTTTCACATCATTACTTGAGAAATATTATGTTTTTAATTCAAAACTATTTTAACATGCTGCAACATTTGAGCTCTGATACCTTTGAAGGTTAGCATCACATATCCAGCTTCAGATGCATGCATTTTCATGTTCAGTAGGTTTGCTTGATAGCTCACGCAGTATGGAGTTGTGCTTGAGAGATGAAGCGCTCTGGTACAAATCTCTTTAAAATAGCTACAGATTGACAATACAGCTCAAACCTGCATATCAGGAAGTTAAAATGGCATGGCTGCATCAGTGAATAGGTTTTATATAAGTTTAGCATTTGTTAACAGTACTGGGCAGGTTTAGAGTTGGGTTTGGTGTAGGGGATATTTTCAACACGATAGAACATTAACTTAGTTATTAGTTATTAACTTAAATTAGTGATACTGCTCAGATATTTGAATTATGACCCACATGAAAAAACGTGATAAAAACAGGAATCAATGTAGCTAAAAAGTTAACAGGGTCACGTACTGAACGGTTAGTGTTTTAGCGCCACTTTCTAGACGTTTCACTATTATTTTCCTTAGAAAATCTAATCACGATTATTGTCATTTAACTTTTGTTTTCAAAACATTTTAGCAAAATTACTGCAATTTCATATAAGCACAGATCGAGCACGTCAACTTGCATCATTTGCTTGCGAATTTAGTTACAGCAAACAGCACAAACAGAACAGAAAACAGACATAAGAGATCGCTAAACTTTAACTAACATGTTTATCTTTATCTGTAAGGTAGAGAGAGCTCATGCACATGATTGCCAGTTTGAAATGGTTAAGTAAACAACTAATCAGGAAATGTATCATTTTAAATGAAAAATCTCAGACTGCAGGATTTCAACTCTTGAAATCTGGCAGCCGCAGCCATGAAAGCTTCTGGAGGCTTGTTAATAATGCAAGACAATACACATGCCAAGTTAAAATAAACCCTTTTCAGGATAAATAACCAGTAGGCAAATATCACAGATGATTATACTTAATAAATCAATAAAAGCAGAAATTGTAATCATGAATGCAATATGATTGATTGTAGTCCTCTTTGAACTGAACCAGCACTGACTTGAGCTATATATGACACTGTTGTCTTTTACATCGTCTTTACATCAGAATTTAAATGGTCTCATAGTTGAGTTTCCATATTTGATTCTGCTATTTTCCAGTTTATCACGGTGAAGCTGAAACAATCTGTATTGTATGAAGAGCTATAGAAATTAAGGTGATGTAATTTGACTTGACAAACGGTCAATTGTAGACTGTTCAAGCTGTTTCAGTATGACAAGGGATGCCCACGTACACATTAGGGCATAATTGATTTCCGTTTGACTTCGCTCCATTACCTAATGAGAGCTACAGCATATAATGGCACGTTTATCTTGACTTTTACGCATCAGTAACTGAACTGTCAATAACTGCATTTTAATTGCATCACTAATCTGTGAATCTTAATCTGTTAAATGACTAACTCTGCTTTAAATAAGGTGCATTTTCACTTGGACTTACACTTGCATCTCTACAGCATGTTCACATGTGACAGAAGCTTGTAGCCCACTATAAAAACTTTGTTTATACAAAATCTACACCTCTCATCTTTTTTTACAGGTTTGAATGTGGATCAGACACATTTTGAGGTGGCTTACGCTCTCAGGCTTTGCCAGAATTACTACAGTCCTATGATAGAGCTGGTGGTGAGAAGGAAATGTAAAAATTTGATTGAGCTGATAACGAAGAATATATTTATACAGCCTTTTTCATCTCCTGGTTAGATTTTCCCTTCCATTAAGGTTCTTTTCTAGCACAGCAATTAGCCAACATTTAAGTATCTTCTCAATTATTAGTCTTCGAAACCATCCTGCTGAGAGAACATGGACACCTAAGCCATTAAATAAATAGTATAATGAAGCAAAATATTTCAACACTTTGATATTAATATCAGTATAATCATAGTTAATGTGACTTGTAGTTATTCTGCTGTGAGACCTGTATGAGTGGAACTGCATTCATACGTTTATAGCTCTATAAACACAGTTCAGCCCCCAACAAACTAATTAATTGTCATTTTAATTATTTACCAATCTTTGCCACCATCCTTTAAACCACTGGATTTATCTGTTTTTCAGCAAGAAGTTAATTATTTCTTAATTATTATTAATTCTTCTTATATTATTTCTATTGTTGATGTTATTATTATTATTATTATAAGTTTATTTTAGACATTTTACATTTCAGTTTATTTTATATTTCTTTTTATAATGCAACCCACTGCAAACTGTTCTAATAATTTGTCTTGCACAAAGAACCTATTGTTGCGAAGCATCAGCAGAGTCGGGATCCATTTGCAGCTTTATTGGAAAATCAGACAAGACAGGGTCTATCACCAGTAGATACAATAGTGGAGACTAGGGTTGATACAAAACTAGGGACAGGCTGAAGGTCGGGGCAGATGGCAAACAATCACAGAGTCAGGGCAGGCAGAGGCAGAGTGAGTTGGCGTGAGTGTGAGGCTTATATGTGTGAGTGTAGTTAGATGCAGGTGTGTGTTTGCAATCGGTCTCAGGTATGAGGCATGGTGGGAACTGGAGTCTAAATGGATATAGTCAATATTCAGGAGATAGTTCCCTATGGTGGTGAGAAGGAGGCGGTAACAGAACAGAGCCCTCCTCCTGCGAGCGGCTTGTGAAGCGAGGGGGCATGCACCGCCGGGGTCTACCACGAGGTCGTGGGGCAGGTTTTTCCGGAAGCGTCCTATGAAACTCTTCTGTGAGTGTTGGGTCGAGGATTTCTCCAGCTTTGATCTAGAACCGCTCCTCTAGTCCGTAGGCCTCCCAATCAGTCAGATACTGGAGAGTGCCACCCCGGCGCCTGGAGTCAAGCATCTCGTCGACTCAATACACCTCCTCGTCATCAACCGGAATAGGTTGCATAGGTCTGCAGCCTGACTCCCTCCTCCTACTCTCCTGCCGGACCACCAGCAGGTTTTAGAAGAGATGAACGATAATTTCCTGATTCAGGCATTCAGTCTGTCCATTGGATTAAGGATGGTAGCCAGATGTGAGGCTGATGTTTACATTTAGATGTTTGAAGAAGGCGGTCCATAACCTTGAGGTGAACTGAGGAGCCCGGTCTGAGACAATGTCCTCAGGTAAACCATAAAAAACAAAATACATGCATATTAGTTCTGCCGTTTCAAATGATGTGGGGAGTTTAGGCAGGGGAATTAGATGGCATGCTTTTGAAAATCGGTCTATAATTGTAAGTATAGATGTATTACCTTGAGAGTAAGGCAGATCAGTGATGAAGTCAGTGGCGATGTGAGACCATGTGGCGTGGCAGTGGTTGTAACAGGCTGTAACGACTGACACAGGCCTGCTGGTAGTTGTCTGGGTGATTTAGAAGTATTGCAGGTAATGCAGTTGTGGACGAATTTGGTTGTATTAGATAACAGAGTGGGCCACCAGATTCTTGGTTCTTGAGCAGATGTGCAGTTGCAGTGATTCTGTGGTGTCCTGAACTGGGCAGAACATGTACCTGTGTCAATAGGCCTTCTCGTTGGGATTCTGGAACATAGGTGAGATTAGTGGGACTTTCAGGAGGTGGCGGGTTCTGGAGATTCAAGTTGTTTGCTTCAGTCATAATGTCCCACTGCACAGGTGCGATAAGAAGTTTTGGTAACAATTTCTATGAAGGCCGTATTTATAATACATTATAAGGGTATTCTTAAGGCATTATAATTAATGCATAATGCATTATAAAAACCTTATAATATGTTATATCATTTCCTAAATATTCATAAGTTTTAATATATTATAATATTTACTTATTTGTGGTTATAGCTTTTAAGAGTATGATAATTTATAACATAATGAACACGTTGCATCAGCTTTTACAATGGATTATATTTCTCATAGTTATAATGTATTATAAGTCTCATATCTTGCCATTTTTTTATGCTACTTTACTTAAAGTAGTCAAAGACCACTTATAAGTAGTAGTAGTAATAATAATAATAATAATAAAAATTTTCTCAAACAGCCATAAGATCAGATATCAGATCAGATAAATGTGTAATATGACACATTTGCTTTGAACTATTTTTATTGTAATATCAGTACAATAATCAGATTATTTTAATGGTACCCTTTAGACATGTAACTCCTCAATGACAACACTGCACACGGTTTCTCGAGTACGGGCGCATTTATTAGCTTTCTCAGATGCGATGAAACGCCTTGAAAACTACAGGACAGAGTAAACAGTGCAATTAGACACTCCATTTTGGTTTGCTAACAAACAATTGTAAAATAAATTTAGCTACCTCGTGGCCGCCTGTCACTTCAGAGGTCTTTAGGCGAATATTGATTTGTGCATTTTCTAGCTGTGTACATTGAACAGTATAATCAGCACAACACAAATTCACAATTACAGTTATTAAACATGTACAAAACAAGTACCTTATGCAGCTGGATAGCTAGCCTTTGGAAGCTGCCTTAAACGTGGCTCTCGCTCTGAAAGTCTTGAGCATGTGAGGGTGTGTCTATTGTACCTGTGGCCCGATAGTCTCCGAAAGATCTCGTTTAATCTCGCAATACTAGCGGTAAAAACCAAAAGACAATAACTGATGTAACTTTATAATAAAACATACTGCATCTTAAGAAAAATAAAGACACATTTTATCCGTGTGAGTAATAATACTAAGATTCAACAAAAAAAAAATCCCTTTTTTCTGAACAAAAATCAACTTTATGCATGAATCCTTTCAATGACACTTACACTCCCACCAAAATCACCAAAACTTTCATTGTGATTTTCTAAGAAGTGTCTGAGTCTTAACTATGTGTATGAACTTTATCAGTCTCGATTAAAGTCACAACCTTGTGAATAGGTCTTTCTATGTGTATTAGTCTCGTCTGTGGTTTTCCTTTGTCAAAAGTAATGTCACTAGTCTTCAGCTTCACCTTTCAAACTTTTCCATCTGTGCTTTGGAATGTCTCTATCACACGAGCAAGTTTCCATTTACACCTTGGTGCATTGTCATCCTGCAGAATCACTATGTCATTTACTTGTAGGTTACATGGTGCTTTATGCCAATTTTGTCGCTGTTGGAGATTTAACAGGTATTCTCACTTCCATCTCTGCCAGAACTCATTTGCAAGAAACTGTACTCTTCTCTATCTTTTGTTTAAATACAAATTTTCTTTGGAGAACTGCCCGGGAGGAGGGAGAATAACTGATGACTTCATTGTTAATATGTGGTTTGGCGTAAGTGGTTCTGGACCAGTGGGATTGTTGAGATGTTCAACACTAAGTGGTCTACTATTGATGATTGCCATTGTCTCCTTAAGAAATGTTCTTAAACTTGTTGTGTCGAGTCTGTTTGAGGACTTGTCTAGCATTGCTGTTAGTATGCTTCGCACTGTTCGAATTTGACGTTCCAAGATGCCTCCCATATGGCTCGCTGCTGGGACATTCATCACGAACTCGCATCCAATGTTTTGTTGGCGTTCTTGATCCATTCCTTTCATTAACTCCGCAAACTCTCTTCTGGCGCCCACAAAGTTTGTCCCTTGGTCACATCTTATTTGACGGACGGGGCCTCTTATTGCTATGAGAGTACGTAGGGCATTAATAAAGGCATCTGTTGTTAGATTGTCTAGAGTTTCAATATGCACAGCTCATGAGCAGAAGCATGTGAACAGTAGTCCATATCTTTTGATTTCCTTTCGTCCTTCCTTTACTATGAAAGGGCCGAAACAGTCAACGCCACAATAGGTAAACGAAGGAGCTGTTTCTGTTCTCACTTCTAGCAAATCTGCCATCTGTTGGACGTCTGTAGCTCTTCTGTATCTTCTACACTTCACGCATTGATAGATATGCGAAGATACCACATTTCCACATCCTAGAATCCATATCCCATTTGTACGCAATTCGTTTAGAGTCTTGCCTTCCCTTGGTGGTGTACATGATCTGCCGGGTTGCTTTCGGAGATGACATGTTGCCATTGGTCGGGACTTGTGCTTTGTCTTATTACCTGGATACGATTTGCAACGAATGTGTGGAATCTTTTGGCATCGTTGTTTATATAAGCTAGTACAACTTGTGAGTCAGTCCAATAAAACTGTAGAAGATTTTCAACTTCAAGTTCTTGCTTGATTACATCTGCGTTGCGGACTGAAGTCACGGCGGAAGACAGTTAAAGCCTTGGGATGGTTGTTTGTTTAGTCGGTGTAACTCTTGCTTTACCCATGACGTGTGAGCAGGTGATCTGTCCTTCTCTGCTTATTGCTCTGAGCAAGCACCATAACCGTTAAGACTTGGATCGGAAAAGTTGTGTAGTTCTTATTGTGCAATGTCAATGTTCTGTGAGTAGCTTCGTGGGATTTTTAGAGCTGCTAATTTGGGCAGGTCTCGAAGCCCCGATTCCCATTGTGGCAGGATGTGTTCAGGGAGATCCTCATCCCAACTGACTTTGTCTTTACACAACGCCTGGAGTATTTGCTTTCAAATCAGTATAAATGGAGCAACGAACCCAAGAGGGTCATAGACTGATGCAACTGTCGAGAGCACCCCTCTCCTTGTTAGCGGGTTTTCTTTGACTAAGACTCTGAATTGGAATTCATCCGCCTCAATACACCATTGTACTCCCAGTGCGCGTTCAATGTGGGTTTCTCCAAGAGCCATGTCTTGATCCTTAGCTTGAGCTTGTTCTACTTGAGGTATTGCTGCAAGCACTTCTTGACAGTTTGACACAAATTTATGCAAACGGAGATTGCCTGTCTTACACAGGGCTCTTGACTCTTCAACTAGCTGTATGGCTTCAGCAGTTGATGTTACGCTAGCGAGTCCATCATCGACATAAAAACCTCTTTGGACGAACTGGATGGTCTCTTTGCTGAACTTATCTCGGCCTTGTTCTGCGAGATGTTTGAGTCCGAAGTTGCAACATCCAGGTGACGACGCTGCCCCGAAGAGGTGGACCTTCATCCTGTACACTGTTGGATTGGAGTTCCGATTACCTTTGTCCCACCAGAGAAATCTTAAGTAGTTTTGATGTTTCTTGATGACATGGTTTTGATGAAACATTATATCGACGTCACACATTATGGCTATGGGACCCTTTCTGAATCGGCATAACACTCCGACCAGTGCGTTGGTAAGATCTGGTCCAGTCAGAAGGTGATCGTTGAGAGAGGTTTCCTGAAAACGGGCTGAACAATCAAAAACTACACGGATCTTGTCGTGCTTGTGGGGGTGGTACACCCCATGGTGTGGAATGTACCAAGCTGCTTCGATGTCCAGCTCTTGTTCTGGGACCCTTTCTGCATCTCCACGAGAAATTATATCATCCATGAACTTGACGTAATCCTTATAGTATTTCTCATCCTTTCTGAGAAGACGTTCCAATGAAGACAGTCTGCGTTCTGCATACTGTTTGTTATTTGGGAAATTTGGATTGTCTGTTTTGAATGAAAGTGGGAGTTCATAGTGACTATCATCCTTCTGCCTGATGCCTTTGTTCACCTTTGACATGAACACTATGTCTTCATGGGAGCCTGGATTGTCATCTGTTGTGTGCTCAGCGAAATCTGCTTCCAGAGCCTTTATCACATCCAGTGGAGTGACTTCTTTCACTTGGGTTCTGCATACAAAGTGCACTTCTTGCTTGAGCTCAACCGATTGTTGCATTGTGGGGGTTACTTCACGCACAATGACTCTGTGACTGCTGCCAATAGCATCACTTTGATTGTGTACTTGATAAGAACAACCAACGATGCTCCAGCCAAGATCCGTTAGTTGTGTATAGGCTTGATTGTCTTTGCCAGCCAGAACTTCTCTTGGTAAAAGGGCTTGTTGGCAGTTGTAGCCGATAAGTAGGCCAACTTCACATTCCAGCAGTGGAGGTTACTTATCTGCCAGGCTTTCGAGGTGAGGCCACTTCAAGGCCATCTCAAACGTTGGGATGTGTGACTTATTCACTAAGATGAAGTCTCTTGTGAAGACTGGTGGCAATGCAATCCTCTGCTTACGATGGTATCCTCTTACTTGTAGGTTTAACAGCTTTTCACATGGTATAACTGTTAACTTGGCGGACATCGTCGATAGCTGTAAACTGGCTTTGTTTTTGTCTGTGTCAAGGTCTTGGGCTACTTCATCCAAGATGAAAGATGTATCGCTCTGTGAGTCGAGGAGAGCATACACCAGTACTTCTTGACCTGGATTCTTTGTGGATGAAACCCAGACAGGTAATATAGAGGATGTCAAAGTGCTTGGGCTTTCTTGAGCAACTCTATTGGTTGTTGCAATTGCAGGTACATCTTTGTCTTTAGGATCAACCTTTACTTGAATGGCCGTCTTATCTTGAGTACGGTACGGTTTCAAAGGAGCTATTCCTTTACATTCCGTGAATTTGTCATCATGCAGGCATGTTGGATGTCTCTTTTGACACTTATCACATGTGCTTCTCTTGTCACACTTCTTTGAGTGATGTCCTGTCCTTAAACATCCAAAACAAAGCTTTTCTGTTTGTACAAACTTGACACGATCATGAACAGCCTTTTCTACAAACTTGTGACATTTGTCGAGAGAGTGACCGGTTTTCTTGCAAAATATGCATGTAACAACATTGTGACTTGAGTTACTTGAGTTTGTTATTAGAGTTTTGGCTTGAGTGACTTGGTTTCTTGAGTGTTTTGGTTTATCAGCTTCCAAACCTTTGAGTGCCTGTATTGATGTTATGGGGTCACAAGCTAAGTCTGCTTCTGTTGACATGAATTCCACAAATGTCTGGAAATCTGGGTAATCTCCATTGGTTTGTCTCATCTCCTTCGCTTTTCGGTTCCATCTAGACACAAGCCAATTTGGTAGTTTCAGCAAGATCCTTTGACTCTCCATACAATCATTGATAACCTCTAGCGTCTTTATATGTGGCATTGCAGCTTCACAACTTTTAAGGAAGTCTGCAAATTTTCTCAACTCACATCCATCTTTGGAGCCTATTTTAGGCCAACTATGGAGCTTGTCCCTGAAACACTTTCCGATGGTGAAGGGATCACCAAATCTCTTTTCCAGCAATTGCCAAGTGGAGTCATATGCTTCATCTGTGCCTACCAGGAGAAATCCTTCAACTGCCTTTTTTGCAGGCCCACCAAGGTACTTTCTGAGGTAGTAGAGTCTCTCTTTTTTGGGAATGTTTTTTCTATCAATTAAGGTTTCGAATGACGATTGCTTTAATGGATACTTTAATGGATTTCCAATGAACAATGCCGGTTCTGGAGTTGGAAGACGATTAGCACTTATAGCTTCTGCCAATATGCTGACCAAATCTGAGTTTTGCTGAAGTTGTGTGACAGCTGTTGGGACTGGTGTTGCTTAAGGAATGAATGGTGGACTTGAGGCTTTGAGAGCTTGACTTGTGATTGCTGTATTAGCGAGTGGGGTAAATGTAGAACTTGTGGCATTTGGAGCTTGGAAGAGTGTGAGTGGTGTGACAGGAACTGCATGACATTCACTCACCAGTTTATTGCTGTATGGCAAGCTGCGGCTCTCATAGTAGTTTTCAGCCGCATTGTAGATTTTTACTCTGGACTTGGCAGCATTCAACCTTTTGATTTCTTCCAAACGTTCCAGTTTTCTCCGCTGCTCTTCCATTGCTTGCTGTCTTATAAAATTTTCAGGTTCACATTGTTTGGTTTCAACTTCAAATTTTTTTAGTGTACTTGCTTGTCTCTCTTGTTCCTCCATAACAACCAATATTTATTGAGATGCTGCTGCATCGGCTGCTGCTTCCACTCTTTTAAATGACTGCGCACTTGAGAGAACTGAGTTACAATTTGACCTTTGTGACTTTGATTCAGATCTTTTTGACTCCGACTTTGATTTGGATCTTTCTGACTCCAAGCATGATCCAACATCTGGCCATGGCTCTTTGTCTTCTTCAGCATGTCCCTCTAGCCATTTTTTAGCCCTTTTAACAATGAAATCTGAAAGGGACGTACATGCATCTACTTTGCATCTCATATCTCATAGGAGCTTGTATCTGACGGATCTCATTGTATATGGCTTGTACATTCCGCCAAGAGATGGTAAATGGTAAATGGACTGCATTTATATAGCGCATTTAACAGACCCATGGCCATCCAAAGTGCTTTACAAGTTGCCTCACACCCATTCACTCACTCATTCATACACCGACGGCGGTGTCAGCCATTCAAGGCGCCATCCAGCTCGTCAGGAGCAGCAGGGGTTAGATGTCTTTGCTCAAGGACACCTCGACACTTGGTCAGGTGGAGCCGGGGATTGAACCACCAACCCTCTGGTTTGTAGACAACCTACATGAACAACTGAGCCACTGCTTAACTTACTCTCAGTGGCAGTATCAGTCAGTATTACTTTACTTAATCTTGCCTCATATCTCCATTTTTCATAAGCAACCTTGTATCTGCGCTTGAGAGCTTTGAGCTTGTCTTCTTGAAGCTCTTTTCCCTTTTAGGTTAATGTTCTTGTTCTTTCGCTCTTGCGAGTCTTTGCTTCAGGTTGAGTAGTTGGTTCAGAGCAGTTCTTTTCATTGGGTTCATCACTCATTTTGTATGTCTAGTCAGATGTAATTGTTTTAACTCAGTGTAAATTTAAATATGCAGTGGTATGTAGATTAGTGAATATGTGCCTTAAATGTTGCATCAAGATTTCTATTGTTTTGTGTAAACCTTTGATTATAATGAACTTCTTAATCAGCAGGCTATGTTAACTTATAGCTTGAATAAACTTTCAATAGTTTTAACTTCAAACAAAATGCACAAAAACTTCAGTAATGAAAACAAAAGATAACCATAAAATGAAGTAGATATCAAGAACTTTTAAGAAAAAGTGCTATTGAATAACTTTAGTTAAGTTTAACTTGGCTTAAACCACTCTTACTTCCATTTAAGAGGTTGGACAGTGTTTTCTCTACTTCCTGTTGGCCTTCTGTAGCAAAAATGTAGCTCCGTGTAGCTGTTTTTATTTTATTTTTTCTCTAGAATCTTTATCTTACTATCACTCTCTGTTTTTTAAAGTGGTAAAACATAACTTAATTCACACCATATTTCTGATATTATCGATCAATCTTATCAGATTAACTTTGATCGTTCACTTTTATTTTATATCCGTGAGTGCAGTACACCTGCAAAGCGTTAGCACTCGTTAGCTTGTCATTAGCGTTTTCATTCGAACCTATCGCTGTTTTATTTTCTCCTCTCCCTCGCTCCAGTTTTTCACAAGTTCATCAAACAACCGCAGTAAGAATATTTCATCAAGCACGGTGAGTAATGGCTTCTCCCGTCATTGTTACTTGCACCTCTTGCCACATGTACAGTTTATCTATCTCTGTCGCTGATGAGGGATTCACATGTGATAAATGCAGGGAAATAGTTAGGCTGACAGAGAAGATTTCAGAATTAGAGACACGCATCCAAACTTTAATTGAGGACAGTAAGAATGTTAGGGCTCTAGATACGGCTTTGGATGCGTCTAGCTCAGGGATTCCTGTACATAGTTCGGTTCCGGAAACAGAGCCCCAGCAGCAGGGCAACTGGGTGACGGTGAGGCAGCGTAGTCGTGGGTCAAAACACCGCTCTTCTGTTCCGATCAAAACATTAAACAGGTTCTCCCCACTCAGTGATGCACCCACTGAGAAACCTGATGAAAGTGCTCTAGTTATTGGTGATTCTATTGTATGGAACGTGAATATAGAGACACCAGCCACCATAGTCAAATGTTTACCGGGAGCCAGAGCGCCTGACATCTTGGCAAATTTAAAAGTGCTGGCTAATGCTAAACGTAAATACAGTAAGATTGTTATTCATGCCGGCGCTAATGATGTTCGACTTCGCCAGTCGGAGATCACTAAAAATAACATTAAAGAGGTGTGTGAACTTGCAAGCACGATGTCAGACACTGTAATATGCTCTGGTCCCCTCCCTGCTTACCGTGGTGATGAGATGCATAGCAGATTGTCATCACTCAATGGCTGGATGTCTAAGTGGTGCCCACAGAATAACATAGGTTTCATGGACAATTGGACGAGCTTTTGGGGCAGACCTGACCTGTTGAAAAGAGATGGTCTTCATCCCTCCTGGGGTGGCGCCACTCTTCTCTCTAGAAATATGGCAAATAGTCTTAGTGTTTATACTTGTCTAACTGGGGCCCAGGTCAGGAAGCAGACAGACTGGCTAAACCGACCGTCTGCTAGCTGCCTCCCGTCACAGAGGTCAGTTAATTCTCAGCACATAGAGACTCTTTCACCTAGATATCACACTATAGAGACTGTGTCTGTTCCCCGAACTAGAAAATACAAAAAACGTCCAAACCAAGTTAAGATTAACAATTTAATTGAGGTTCAACAAATAAAAAACAGAAGCAATATGGATAAACAAATGATAAAGCTTGGCTTATTGAATATCAGATCCCTTTCTACGAAAACACTTTTTGTAAATAATATGATCATAATATAGATGTACTCTGTTTGACAGAAACCTGGCTAAAACCTGATGATTACATTATTTTAAATGAGTCCACCCCCCAAGATTACTGTTATAAACATGAGCCACATCTAAAAGGCAAAGGTGGAGGTGTTGCTTCAATTTATAACAACGTTTTCAGGATTTCTCAGAGGGCAGGCTACAAGTATAACTCGTTTGAAGTAATGGTACTTCATATAACATTATCCAAAGAAACAAATGTTAATGATAAATCCCCTGTTATGTTTGTACTGGCTACTGTATACAGGCCACCAGGGCACCATACAGACTTTATTAAAGAGTTTGGTGATTTTACATCCGAGTTAGTTCTGGCTGCAGATAAAGTTTTAATAGTTGGTGATTTTAATATCCATGTTGATAATGTAAACGATGCATTGGGATCAGCATTTATAGACATTCTGAACTCTATTGGTGTTAGACAACACGTTTCAGGACCTACTCATTGTCGAAATCATACTCTAGATTTAATACTGTCACATGGAATTGATGTTGATGGTGTTGAAATTATTCAGCCAAGTGATGATATCTCAGATCATTATTTAGTTCTTTGCAAAATTCATATAGCCAAAATTGTAAATTCTACTTCTTGTTACAAGTACGGAAGAACCATCACTTCTAACACAAAAGACTGCTTTTTAAGTTATCTTCCTGATGTATCCAAATTCCTTAGCATATCCAAAACCTCAGAACAACTTGATGATGTAACAGAAACTATGGACTCTTTAAATAAAGTTGCTCCTTTACGCTTAAGGAAGGTTAAGGAAAACAGTTTGACACCACGGTATAATGAGCATACTCGCACCCTAAAGAGAGCAGCCCGAAAAATGGAGCGCAGCTGGAGGAAAACAAAACTAGAGGTATTTCGTATTGCTTGGCGGGAAAGTAACATATCCTACAGAAAAGCATTAAAAACTGCTAGATCCGATTACTTTTCTTCTCTTTTAGAAGAAAACAAACATAATCCCAGGTATTTATTCAATACAGTGGCTAAATTAACGAAAAATAAAACCTCAACAAGTGTTGACATTTCCCAACACCACAGCAGTAATGACTTTATGAACTACTTTACTTCTAAAATCGATACTATTAGAGATAAAATTGCAACCATTCAGCCGTCAGCTACAGTATCACATCAGACAGTGCACTATAGACCCCCTGAGGAACAGTTCCACTCATTCTCTACCATAGGAGAGGAAGAATTGTATAAACTTGTTAAATCATCTAAACCAACAACATGTATGTTAGACCCTATACCATCTAAGCTCCTAAAAGAGGTGCTTCCAGAAGTCATAGATCCTCTTCTGACTATTATTAATTCCTCATTGTCATTAGGATATGTCCCCAAAACCTTCAAACTGGCTGTTATTAAGCCTCTCATCAAAAAACCACAACTTGACCCCAAAGAACTAGTTAATTATAGACCAATCTCGAATCTCCCTTTTCTGTCCAAGATACTAGAAAGTTGGTATCCACACAATTATATTCCTTCTTAGAGAAAAATGGTATATGTGAGGATTTCCAGTCAGGATTTAGACCGTATCATAGTACTGAGACTGCTCTCCTTAGAGTTACAAATGATCTGCTCTTATCATCTGATCGTGGGTGTATCTCTCTATTAGTTTTATTGGATCTTAGTGCTGCGTTTGACACAATTGACCACAACATTCTTTTGCATAGACTTGAACACTTTGTTGGCATCAGTGGAAGTGCATTAGCATGGTTTAAATCGTACTTATATGACCGCCATCAGTTCGTAGCAGTGAATGAAGATGTATCCTATCGATCACAAGTGCAGTATGGAGTACCTCAAGGCTCAGTACTAGGGCCACTACTCTTCACGCTTTATATGTTACCCTTGGGAGATATCATCAGGAAACATGGTGTTAGCTTTCACTGTTATGCTGATAAAACTCAGCTCTATATTTCTTCGCAGCCCGGTGAAACACACCAATTTGAAAAACTAATGGATTGCATAGTCGATATAAAAAACTGGATGACGAGTAATTTCTTACTGCTAAATTCTGAAAAAACAGAGGTGTTAATTATAGGACCTAAAAACTCTGCTTGTAATAACCTAGAACACTGTCTAAGACTTGATGGTTGCTCTGTCAATTCTTCGTCATCAGTTAGGAACCTAGGTGTGCTATTTGTTCGCAATCTTTCCTTAGAAAGCCACGTTTCTAGCATTTGTAAAACTGCATTTTTCCATCTCAAAAATATATCTAAATTACGGCCTATGCTCTCAATGTCAAATGCAGAAATGTTAATCCATGCATTTATGACCTCAAGGTTAGATTATTGTAATGCTTTATTGGGTGGTTGTTCTGCACGCTTAGTAAACATACTACAGCTAGTCCAAAATGCAGCAGCAAGAGTTCTTACTAGAACCAGGAAGTATGACCATATTAGCCCGGTCCTGTCAACACTGCACTGGCTCCCTATCAAGCATCGCATAGATTTTAAAATATTGCTTATTACTTATAAAGCCCTGAATGGTTTAGCACCTCAGTATTTGAATGAGCTCCTTTTACATTATAATCCTCTACGTCCGCTACGTTCTCAAAACTCAGGCAATTTGATAATACCTAGAATATCAAAATCAACTGCAGGCGGCAGATCCTTTTCCTATTTGGCGCCCAAACTCTGGAATAACCTACCTAACATTGTTCGGGAGGCAGACACACTCTTGCAGTTTAAATCTAGATTAAAGACCCATCTCTTTAACCTGGCATACACATAACATACTAATATGCTTTTATTATCCAAATCCGTTAAAGGATTTTTAGGCTGCATTAATTAGGTAAACTGGAACCGGAAACACTTCCCATAACACCCTATGTACTTGCTACATCATTAGAAGAATGGCATCTACGCTAATATTTGTCTGTTTCTCTCTTGTTCCGAGGTCAACGTGGCCACCAGATCCAGTCTGTGTCCAGATCAGAGGGTCACTGCAGTCACCCGGATCCAGTACGTATCCAGACCAGATGCTGGATCAGCACCTAGAAAGGACCTCTATATCCCTGAAAGACAGTGGAGACCAGGACAACTAGAGCCCCAGATACAGATCCCCTGTAAAGACCTTGTCTCAGAGGAGCACCAGGACAAGACCACAGGAAACAGATGATTCTTCTGCACAATCTGACTTTGCTGCAGCCTGGAATTGAACTACTGGTTTCGTCTGGTCAGAGGAGAACTGGCCCCCCAACTGAGCCTGGTTTCTCCCAAGGTTTTTTTCTCCATTCTGTCACCGATGGAGTTTCGGTTCCTTGCCGCTGTCGCCTCTGGCTTGCTTAGTTGGGGACACTTCATGTACAGCGATATCGTTGACTTGATTGCAAATAAATGCACAGACACTATTTAACTGAACAGAGATGACATAACTGAATCCAATGATGAACTGCCTTTAACTATCATTTTTGCATTATTGACACTGTTTTCCTAATGAATGTTGTTCAGTTGCTTTGACGCAATGTATTTTGTTTAAAGCGCTATATAAAAAAAGGTGACATTGACATTTAGCACAGTCTTTTAATTATTTTCTACTTTACTTCATTTTGATTTACTTTTATTGACGGAGCTCTGTTGATGGGGAGCGATGAGCTGGTGTAATGGCGCCACCTTGTGGTGTATCTCTTTACCGCGACCCACTGTAGCTGCCGTCTTCAACTCGAGTTTCTCACCGGCGCTGGGCTGGGCGAGTTTTCACTGTAACTCCTCAATGACAACACTGCACATGGTTTCTCGAGTACGGGCGCATTTATTAGTTTTCTCAGATGCGATGAGACGCCTTGAAAACTAGAGGACAGAGTAAACAGTGCAATTAGACACTCCATTTTGGTTTGCTAACACACAATTGTAAAATAAATTTAGCTACCTCGTGGCCGCCTGTCACTTCAGGGGTCTTAAGACGAATATCGATTTGTGCATTTTCTAGCTGTGTACATTGAACAGTATAATCAGCACAACACAAATTCACAATTACAGTTATTAAACATGTACAAAACAAGTACCTTATGCAGCTGGATAGCTAGCCTTTGGAAGCTGCCTTAAACGTGGCTCTCGCTCTGAAAGTCTTGAGCATGTGAGGGTGTGTCTATTGTACCTGTGGCCCGATAGTCTCTCAAGATCTCGTCAAATCTCGCAATACTAGTGGTAAAAACCAAAAGACAATAACTGATGTAAATTTATAATAAAACATACTGCATCTTAAAAAAAAATAAAGACACATTTTATCCGTGTGAGTAATAATAATAAGATTCAACAAAAAAAAATATTCCCTTTTTTCTGAACAAAAATCAACTTTATGCATGAATCCTTTCAATGACACAAGACATCTGTTGATAAGTAACTCTGCAACTACATCAACTAGCAGTCATTAGAGTATTAGTATGTCTGCTACTTTAAATATATGCTAACACTTTATTTTGATGGTCTACCAACAGATAAACTGTGTCTTTGCAAGTACGTCAACTTATTTTACCATAATAGATTCTACCATTCTTGACCATACTAATACTCTAATGAGAGTTAGTTGGCATGTAGTTGCAAAGTTGCTTATAGTCAGTTGATTAAGGAGACAATCAAAATAAAATCCAACCATATAAAACACTGGATTCTTTCAGTTGAAGTGTTAATCTCACATCAATTAATAAACATTACCTCCCCAGGACACACTCAAATAACACTCAACATCTAACCACTCACAAGCTGTAGTAAGATACTGTGCAGATCTTAAATAATGTCAAGATATGAAACTATTATACTGTAAATGAAGTAGATTTAATATGGTGTTCATTGTGTGTTATAAATAATCATACTCTTAAACTTATAACCACAAATACATAAGTATTATATGATGTATTATAAATGTTGTTATGATCATTCATGAGTTGATATAACATGTAATAAGTTTTTTATAATGCATTATGCATTTATTATAATGCCATAAGAAAAAAGTGTATAAACATTAAAAAGTGTATAAATCACAAATTTTTCTAAAGTGAAACAGTGAAAAGCAGCGGGGAGAGTTCTTTTTTACCTTCCCTGAGTCCACTGAGTTTTAACAGACCCCCTAAAGCATCCGATGGATTTGGTGGGGTTTAATTAAGAAAGAATGAGGGAAAATCAGGTGAGAGGAGGCAGTGCCTCAGTCATTCTTGTAATGCATGAGGAAGGCAAAGATTTTTGTGCAGTAGTTTATTTGAAATACAAGTGAAGATAATCCAAACAGATATGACATGTGATAAGAATCAAAGCATACAACATAACTCCCCAAATCTCTTAGATATGACCTCTTTGTCAAATCAAAATAAATCTTTAAACGGCCAGAAAACATGATTTGTGGGTTTTTTAGTGAGCAATCAGCCTGATGAAACAAAAGATACATCTCTCTGACTATGACCAGAGTTTTGGTGACTGATGATCCAAAAATAAGTTGACAATTAAAAAGAACAGCTGAGCATCAGTTCATAAATAAAATATTATAGATTATAGATTTATTATAGATTATTAATTAATCACATTAATGTTTATTGAACTAGGAAAATGTGACAACATTAAGTGCAACTGGGACATGAATTTGCATTTTATTTATACAAAATAAATGCTCAAATCTGTGAGGAATTTTCCTCCTCATTTCAGAACACCCTGCCTCTGCCCTGGAGATGTGCCCAGAGTCACATGGGTTAAACTCATGCGAGTCGACATGTTTGGATAAAATATGGTAATGAAAGTGGTTGCAACAGATTGTAATGCATATTTCAACACTTCAAGCAAAAGTCTGCCATAAACAACACTCATAAGTATGCTACAACATTCTACTCATTTGACATGTATATATAAATTGTAAATTGAAAAAAACCTTCTGTTAAAAAATATGATAAGATTTCCAGTCATGGTTACCAAAATTTTTAAGTTATAGGGATTAAAACAAATGTAGCTGTCCATCAATTCTAAGCAATGCTAGTTTCTGTACCTTCCTGCTGTAAAGGGTACTGTTCAGAGCATGTAGCAATATTAGATAATTTAAAGGGATAGTTCACCAAAAAAAATCTTTTTTTTTTTACTGATTCTCAGGCCTTCCCAGATGTGGGTGATGTTTGTTTTTCTGCAGGGAACACAAAATTAATACTTTTCAGAGCTCTTCATGTGTAACAGTTAAAAGTGTTAATGTTATTTATTTCACCATGACTATTGTTTATGTTCAATTAATCATTTTTGGGTGACCTCTGTTGGTGACCTCAGGCAATAAGTGGGTCATTAAGCTTTTTAGCCATTAAGCCACTCTCCTCTGTCCGGTAGATAAATCTTGTGCTGAGAAGTGGTGTGTAAAGTTTGCTGCTGACATTCTACTCTGAACGAGAGTAGGCATTGCTTTTGCAGTATCAAACCTGAATTACTGTTTGCTGACAAATTTGTACAGTCTTTGTGATCTGCACTCTGAAAAAATAATGTGTTGACTCAGCAAAAAAACAAACAAAAAAAAAAAAACAGCTGTTTGCATCAATCATTTTTATTCATGACAATTAAATTATGATCAGCTTACAAACTGCACTGAGCTAGAGGAACCTAATAATTTGTAGCAAAAAAATATAATGTAGATTATTTTTCCCCCTATATGCTCCGCCTTTCTGGAATGATTTTTACAAAGCTCATTGTTCTGAAAATTGAGGTGCTCTGATTGGCCAGCTATCCAGTGCATTATGATTGGCCGAATGCCTCAAGCATGTGATTGAAATGTTACGCCCCTTAACATACTGTCATGCTGTTTCCCGGTGCGACATGACAAAAACATTAAAACCCATAGTAATCAAGGCATTTGTTGCATCCAGTTGGGACATGATTATGGATTATAATGACTTATACTGCCTTTTCACGTGTTTCATTGAGTATCGCGCTGCGTAAACATAAAACCATGTCTGCATTTGTGATCAGAGAAAAGAAAAACAACAAGCTCTGCTCTACACTGCTCAAAACTTGAGTTTGAATCATCAGTGGCAAACCCTTTACATATGTAAATGTACTTAAAGACTGTGAGTCAGAACAGCCGGCATTGTACTCTACTCCCAGGACCACGAGACAGTCCTCCATAAAATGCACTGCACACATCTGAAATATTTGGGTTGAACTGTTCTGGAACAGTGTTGTAAATACAACTAAACCACTGATTTCTAGTCGTGTGCTCTTTTGGAAGGCCAAACAAAGTATTTTAGCTTTCGCAACAAAACACAGAGCATCTTCACAACATGGCAGCTGTGTTGGCAGCAACGATAAAGCTACACCTTCTTTTTTACGTGAACATTTGGGCAGTGTTATGCAAAAAAATATACAAAGTTACATTCCACCCCTTTGGCCACCCCACTCAAAACTGCAGTTTTTGTACTATTTTCCTTTAAATTAATGCATTCATTAAGATGCGGAACTGGCACATTTCTTTGCATCCGCATCAAAAGGGAAACTTTTCAGATGCGGACTTCAACTTCACCTCAGCACTAGGCGCAAGTCAACCGAACACGGAAAAGGTACAGCAGCCAAATGAGCTTCAGTAGAACAACAGTGACAACAGTGAGTCTGATGAGATGTTGTTAGGCTGTCGGTAAAACAAACTTTCCTTTCCTGTCAATGCTTTTACAGTATTCATGGGACACTCTCTACAACTGTACAAATATGCTGCGCATGCTCTGATTGCTTCATCATAAATAAACGCAGAAGAAATTCTGAACATATAACTTAGCTCTGTCTTCAGTTAAGTAATGAAATTACTAAAAAGGTCCAAACTGTGCATGCAGTTCATTTCAGAACGTCTCTCAAATGCATGCACTAAAATATAATCTGCAATTCCGGATCACAATATAAGGCACAAGCTGATATGTACTTTTTTTTTTTTTTTTTGTAATTGATGCACAAGTAAATGTGAGCACAGTGCACTATATTTCTATATTGAAATAATGAAGATTTCTGTGCCGCCAGCAGACTGGTTGCTGGCCCCTCCTTGACCACCCCTATGAAAAGATCCCGGCTCTGCCACTGATTAAATTATGTAATGATCCACTTTATTGTGCCAACAGAACTAATCAAAATATTGTTGGGAACTTAAGAGGTTTAATTAAATTAATACATTATAATTCTTTTACTTAAAACCATGCATTCCCCTAAATTATTTTTAGATGTTGTGCTCAACAACATCTCTTAACCATGGTAAAATCAATGCATACTCTTGCTATGTTGTACTCAATTTGATATGGACTAAGGATTGTGATGTGTAGTGAGTGCAGTCAGGTTAATTGTTGCAAAACTTATTACAAGACTCTGTACTCCCCTATATATATATATATATATATATATATATATATATATATATATATATATATATATATATATTAGTGCTGTCAACGTTAACGCGTTAACACATGCGATTAATTTTTGTCTGGTTTAACGTGTCAAAATATTTAACGCAATTAACGCAGCATCCGTATTTTCTGCCATCCGTTGGCTAGCTTTACATTATATGATCACCCTCTTATTCGTTTAAATGCTTTTAAACATTTCAAGCGTGGCAAGACAAAAGAGAATGCGCTGTCTGTGAATGCCCTTATGTGACACATACACACGTACACACACACACACACACACACACACACACACACACACACACACACACACATACAATGCATAGACAGGGCGCCAGAATCCAGTTCTCTTAAGCCCTTGAACTAACAATAAACATCCCAAAGTGCCAGTTTTGTCGATTATCCTCATAAGAGCAATCTTAAATGATTTATATAAAGTCTAAAATGAACAAAAAGAGTTGTGAGAGAATGAGGCGAGATCCATAGACAGTATATAAACGGTGAGATCCGCGTGTCTGTCTGCTCTTAAAGGGACAGCAGCCAATAAAGCTTCCTGTCAGTAAAGTTAAAGAACAAAGGGAACAGAGAAAGTGACTAGCTGCTCTTGACTAAATAACTTTTGTAGCTTTAATAAGGATTAACTATTTAATTTATAGTTTATGCAGTGCAGACTGCATATAACTTTGATAACTTTATTAAATTTCTGTATATTTCCTAACTGTTAAGACAGGAAGGGCAGGAGTAAACATGACATTTATTATGTTAGCATTGTTTTAAGTTTACTTAAATTAAAAACTGTTATATTTTTGAAGCCTAATAATAAATGTAAAAATAAAAAAAAAATCAGTAGCTGTATTAATATCATTCATAAAAAGATGCCATTTAAACAAGTATTTAAAATATACTGTCTTTATGTTGTTTCTACATTAATTTGATTAACTGTGAAATTATTACATTAAAAAATATATTAAAAACGTACAAAAACATTTATTTTTTTTATTGCGATTAATTGCGATTAATCACAGAAAAAATGTGTGATTAATCTAGTTAAAGTTTTTAATCGATTGACAGCACTAATATATATATATATATATATATATATTTTTTTTTTTTTTTTTTTGAGGTCAGTAAAAACCTGTTTATGACAATAAATTCCATGTCACCAATTTAAACTCTACTCAGTGTATAAATGAAAGAAGGGAGGGGCTGGAGTATATTCCTAAGAGCAAAGAGAATATAGTGAGGAGACATGAAAGCACCTATTGTGAAGAGACTTCTAAAGAGTCCAGAGAGGAGTGAGCATTTGATTCTCCCAACATATGTGCCAACACTGATGTGAAAAAAAAGGGTTTCAGAGAATCAAACCATTTGTTTTTTGTCTGGGGGCATTGTGCCAAAATAGGGGTGTAACGATTCACTCGTTTTCGCGATGCATCGATTACAAACCCTGTCGATTCATATGCATCGATCTTGAAACATGATTTTTGAATCGTGAATCGCCGATCTTGGACAGCAATCGATTCAAAATGCTAAGAATCGAATGAATCGCGATTTCTATAGCGATTCAATGCTTTCAAAATGTATACACATTAAATTACTACACGCACAAATTAATGGAGACCTTGAAGAGTGTTCGTGAATCGTGCCTCTTATCTGTCCTTCACGCGCTCCACTGTTTACCGCCTGAGACTGTCACAGGATTGCGCTCGCGCTCCGTTTGTGTCTGACGCAATGGCTCAGTTTGTCAATGGCTCTCTGCATCTTACCGACGGAGTTACCGGAGCCGTCGACAACTGTGTTTATTGCATGGACGGAGCAGAAATGTAAGTGTCTAAATCATACGCACAGTTCCACTGAATGATAAATGTGTTTAAACAATGCGGATGAACCGAATATACGAAGGAAACTTTTAAAATTAACCACAGCATTAACAACGACCTTGAAATAAGAGCACGAGATTTAGAGATGAAGACGTTTTCACACTGAAAGAGAAGCGATCTCGCTCTCATAGACGTGCATATCTGCAGCTAAACTGAATAAAAGCAGAATGAACTGATGAAACTAAAAAAAAAACACAAACAATTTATGAATGATGCAGTGCTAATTGACATTTATTACAGTACAGAAACTATAAAGTATATTTTCTACCTTATTCTGTGCAGAAAATTTAAATAATTGCTAATTAAATGTAGCCTAGTATATAAAACAATCATAAAATTGCCATTAGGAAAAAAATATATATTACAAATGATTGATTATTGTCCAGCAGTGTATTTGATTTATTACAGCTAATTGAAAGTAATTAAAAAAGTTCCTTGTAAAAAAGAATTCCTTGTAAAAAAATAAAATAAAATAATAATAATAATTATTATTATTATATAGGCTACATACATAAAATGATTGTATTTGACATTTCTGTCACTTCTGAAATTATGGCTATGCCCCTGGTGTGACAAAATGTTAGCTTATACATAATACTCTTTAAGCTCTTTTTTAAAAACTTGGCTTACATACATTTTTACGTATGCCATGTCGCATCATTAAACTAGCATTTAACAATGGACAAAAGGTTTTTTTTTTTTTTTTTTTTTTTACCTATGGTTCTCTAACCATAAATGCTACTGTAATTTGCCCCCTGACTAAGTATTTAAAGAATTTAGTAGAAGCATTTAAATAATCCCGTGAATGCACTTAAAGAATGCAGAATCGAATCGTAATAAATTTGCAAAAATCGTTCTTGAATCGAATCGAAAACCTATGAATCGTAATTGAATCGCTGCCTTGCCAAAGATTCACAGCCCTATGCCAAAATCATTGTTTGAAAATCATCTTTAATATAATGTTAAATAATCAAAGCTTATTCATTAGAGGAGTGTAGCATTTTAAATGATTTAAAAAAATGAAATGTGTAATTACAAAATGACATTTCAACCACACACATTAGCTACTCTTAAGTCAGTCACAGACACAGTCACGTGACCTTAATTGATAGAGGAAGGAAGCGAAGAAAAAAAAAGTGGAAAATGAAAAACAATGCATTAAAAATGACTTGCTTGTGATGGAGAAAGTTGCTTAGAACCAGTGGTGTAATTTTAACAAAGTTAAAATACTTTGTTACAGTACTTAAGTATTTTTTGGGAGTATCTGTACCGTATTTTCCGCACTATAAGGCGCACCGGATTATAAGGCGCACCTTCAATGAATGGCCTATTTTAGAACTGTTTTCATATATAGGGCGCACCGGATTATAAGGCCCATAAACAGAAGATACTGCAGTCAAACGTTTGAGTGGGTTTGTGTGATGCATCCACTAGATGGAGCTGTGCTAAAGGGAATGTCAACATTTTGACAGAGCGCCTTGATCCATATATAAGGGATTACTGGCGATTACTGGCCGGATTATAAGGCGCACTGTCGTTTTTTGAGAAAATTAAAAGCTTTTAAGTGCGCCTTATAGTGCGGAAAATACGGTACTTTATTTCAGTTTTTGTATTTCAGCCAACTTTTACTTTTACTCCACTACATTTCCTAATTAAAATGTATACTTTTACTATGATACATATCCCCGAAGTATATTCATTACTTACTACTAGTGTTGTCAAAAGACCCGGTACTTCGGTACCAAGTCGGTACTAAAAAACTAAAAAAAAATTTATGTGACGGTACCAGGTTTCTTTAAGTACCGGTAGTACCGAGGTCCCGTTCAAACCCGGTTCAGCGCTATGATTTCCGCACTATGTGTTCTGCGCGTCTCTGTGTGAATTAATGAATGGCAGAAACGTGCGGGTTTGTTTACTACATAGACCGAAGCTCATGACGCTTGCATTAATTTCAGCATCTGAGCTTCAGAGTTCTCTCTCCATCAAGCGATCTGAACTTTTCAGTTCATCTCAATGGACGCACAGCGCACCTGTAATTGATGCTCTGTAAACTCTTTGTGAAGGCGCACGACTCACCGTCGCTTTACTGACAGCGCTGTTTCTCACACATGCAAAGAGAGAGAGAGAGCGAGAGTCTTACCACGCTGAATCGACACGCTATATGTAAACTATTCTTTGTTGTCTTCTCCAGTCAAAATAATGGAGTTCATATAGAATTATTCATATTCATTTTCAAACAAGCAGAAGACATAACGGTTTCTCCGGTAGTGGGCGGAGCTAATGCGCAAATGGCAATTTCATTGGCTGGCGCTGATTTCTTACCGTCCCTGTTTTGATTTCAGCAAATCATTTTGACCGAACACAGACAACGTGATTAATATTCATGAACCCAGCAGCTCATCAATTCATAGTGCATTGTATATACATTGGTATGATAGTAGAATTAGTAGTAGTATTGTCTTTTAATAATAATTAATATGATTTATTACTATTTTTTACAGAAACCCTCAATGACCAAAAATATCTTAAGCATCACCACCAGTCTTAAGTTCAGTTAAAATGACAAATATGCATTCATTAGCTAGGCCTAAAAGTGAATTTTTACATCAAGGTGTTGTGCAAGAAATATTACTATTATTTAGTAAAATGTATGTGATGCTGCTACTACTGTTGAAAAAAATTATAATACTTTATTTTTTAGAGAAATAAATCACAATATTTCTTCCATGTTTTAATTTTAATAGCAAATCCCCTTTATTTACCAAAAATAAAATGTGTTTAAATTTCAAAAAAATAAAAGACAAATTAAATTTGGGTGAAACTTGTTTACTGTTTTTCATAATTATATAACTTGTAGAAAAACTTTAAACACAGTTGTAAATAAGTATAAAGAATGGCATTGGTTTTATTTTTAGTGCTAAAAAGTTATTTTTATTTTTAATAAGCATATTTTTGTGTTTTGCTTTGGTACCGAAATTGGTACCGAGAACCGTGGATTTTCACTGGTATCGGTACCGAATACTGAAATTTTGGTACCGTGACAACACTACTTACTACAAAATGGTCAGAAGAACAAAGACTGCAGGAAAGCAGGTTTGACAAATCAGTGGTCTGTTAGACTCCTAAAAACACCTTTGCTCATGTGCAAACAAGTGTGCGGCTGCGCTCCACACACAACCGCGGATAATTTCATTTTCCACTCAAGTCGAGTCAAGGGTGTGTGATATACAGCATCATCTGCGATAATATGGTAAATGTTGTTGTAAGTTATCAAGTATGGCTTTTTCACCAAAGCACAGACAGAGTGCACGCACATTAATTTATTTGTCTATTAACACTCAATATTCCAGGCATTTTAAACTGTAGTCGGCAAAAATGCTTCTGTATGCTTTTTATTAGTGGTGGGCCGGTATCGACGTTAACGTGCTGCGTTAACGGGAGACTCTTATCGGGCGATTAAAAAAAATATCGCTGTTAATCTATTCTCAAAGTTGGTTTGAGAGCTGGGTCTATACCAGGCGAGCTATGATGACTTTCACCTTGATATTTTAGCGCAGATTTATACCTAGCCGAAACTGTAGTATGGAGCCAAAAGAGTCTCAATAAAGATAAATGCACACACTACATTCACATATGCACACACAGGATTCATACATGCACACACATAATTTATAAATACACACACAGGATACACAAATGCGCACAAAATTCACAAATGCACACACAAAATTTAAAAAGCACAGAAGATGCTTTTTAAGGGGGGAAGTGGGGGAGAAAGCGTGTGTGTTCTTTGAGTCTGTAATGTAAGGTTTCATACGATTGTAGTGGATTATTTTTGCTTTTGCCCCCGGTCTGGATACATCCTGCACCTCGAAATTAACAGGGGTGGAAATACCAGAGGGGCATATTGGTTGCAAAACCTCATAGGGGCCGACCCAACGTGGAGACAGTTTGTTATGGCGGTGGGCAGGATCATCCACTAACACCAAGTCACCACAGTTATAAGGAGTGTACTTTAAACGACGATCGTAGTTCAGGCGTTGCTGATCTTGTGCCTTGTCTCGGTAAGCAGTTGCAGAATGATAAGCAGCGGTCAATCTTTTGCGCAGCTTGTTTGCATATTTGGAAGTCGTGGCCTAATGGTTAGAGAGTCGGACTCCCAATCGAAAGGTTGTGAGTTCGAGTCCCGGGCTGGCAGGAATTGTGGGTGGGGGGAGTGCATGTACAGTTCTCTCTCCACCTTCAATACCACGACTTAGGTGCCCTTGAGCAAGGCATCGAACCCCCAACTGTTCCCCGGGCGCCGCAGCATAAATGGCTGCCCACTGCTCCGGGTGTGTGCTCACAGTGTGTGTGTGTGTTCACTGCTCTGTGTGTGTGCATTTTGGATGGGTTAAATGCTGAGCACAAATTCTGAGTATGGGTCACCGTACTCGGCTGAATGTCACTTCACTTTCACTTTCACTTTCACTTTCACTTTCATATGCTGCTGGTGTGCCCGCTGTCGCTGTACTGCAAGCATTATCATTCTGGAGCACTGTGTCCAGGGAGATGCGTGCCTCACGGCCATGAGCCAGAAAGAAGGGTGTCAATCCCGTACTAGTGTGCTTGGTGGTGTTATAAGCCAATGCAACCTGCGGGAGGTGCTTGTCCCATTCTGTGCCAGATGCAAAAAGATGTTTGGAAAGTTCATCTTTTAGAGTACGATTAAAGCGTTCCACAGCCCCGTCGCATTGAGCGTGATAAGGGGACATACGAAGCTTCTTAATTGACAACAATTTACAAAGGTGCTTTATGAGGTCGGACTCGAACTGTCTGCCCTGGTCAGAGTTTAGGGCCTCAGGGACACCATGTTGTGGAACGTAGCGGTCAAAGATGCAGCCTGCTACGGAGACAGCCGTTTGATCCTTCAATGGGTAGAGATTGACAAATTTGGTGTATAGGTCCATCATTACTAGAACATAACGGTTACCCTTGGTAGAAATAGGCAATTCTGTTATGTCTGCAGCCACTATTTGAAATGGACGGTCCGGGGAGATAGGAATGAGTGGTGCCTGAGGTCGGGGCACAGGAGAACGCCTTGACTGACAAGCAGCACATTGGGAGCAATGTTTAGCAATGTCTGACGACATGTAAGGCCAGTAAAAGGACCGCATGGCTCTGTCCAGTGTTTTGGCCACACCATAATGACCCACTGAGGGGTGTCCATGGACATGACTAAGGATCTCAGGAATAAATGATGTAGGAATGACAACTTGCAAGGCCTTGTCACCACAAGAGTTGCGTGAATGTCTGCATAACACCCCATTATGAATAACGAGGCGACTTAACTGTGCCCACAGTTTTCTAAGGTATGATGATGCGTCACGTAGCCTCCATAAGGGTGGTCTACGTCCTGTTTCCATCCACGGAACAGCAGCTAAATCCGGATCTGACATTTGTTGTTCTATAATGTTCCAATCACTTTGGATTTGAACCATATTTGCTGTTGTGTGGTTTGGACCATGCATGGGCAAGGGGCATTTTTGTCCATGGGCAGTGTTTGGGAGTGTGCTAACATCGTTTTTTCCTGCAAACATTCTGATGTGGTCTGAGTTGCGGCAGAGACAGTCAATGCATTGCTCTGGAGACACCGGTCCGGTTCCCGAGGATCAGTCTCTGGCCATCTAGACATGGCATCTGCATTAAGGTGTTTAACTCCATTACGGTGAATGACATGCCAGTCATAAAGATCCAATTCTATAGCCCAACGTGCTCGTCTACCTGTGGGGTCATGATCTAAGGGAAGTTTCTTGAGACCAACCAAAGGTTTATGATCAGTAATGATGGTGAATGGATGACAAGCAAGTGCCGGAAATGATGGACCGACCACACAATGGCAAACAATTCCCGATCAAAGGTGGACCATTTTCTTTCCGCAGCAGATAGAACATGGCTGGCGTATGCAATGACATGCTCTTTTCCATCTACTTGTTGTGACAGAACAGAGCCTAGTGAATGAAGGGAAGCATCAGTGTAAAGGATAAAGGGAATTGAAAAATTTGGAAATGCCATTATTGGTTGGGACGTCAGTTCCTGTTTCAGTACACCGAAAGCTTCATCTGCTTCTGCTGACCAAGAGAATGGTACTCCTTTGTGTGTGAGATGGTACAAGGGTTCTGCCGTGCATGCAAAATGTCTAATGAATCGACGATAGTATGAGCACAGACCCAGGAAAGCCCTGACCTGCGTGGCTGATGTTGGAATTGGCCATGTCTTGACTTTGTCTATGTTTGCTGGGTCTGGCTCGACACCGGCACTCGAAACACGGTGGCCCAGGAAGGTAACAGAAGAACATGCCAGATGGCACTTGGACGGCTTAAGTTTGAGTCCAGCTGTACAAAATCGCTGAAAAACTTCGCGCAGATGCTGCAGGTGTTGGGGGAAATCAGCACTGTAGACGATAATATCGTCTAAGTAGATCAAACAAATACTCCAGTGCAAACCCCGGAGCACGAGCTCCATTAAGCGCTGGAAACTGGGTGGGGCATTCGAGATCCCCATTGGCATCATACAGAACTGATATAGGCCTGTACCAGTGGAGAAAGCGGATTGCTCTTTGTCACTTGGAGTGAGTGGTATTTGCCAGTAACCAGCAGTTAAATCAATTGTAGTAAACACTCTGGCCCCCGAAAGTCTATCGAGGGTATCATCTACCCGAGGAAGTGGGTGCGAATCCTTGATGGTGACGTCATTGAGACATCTATAATCTACACAGAACTGGTGTGTGCCTTCTTTTTTCCGGACCAGTACTACCGGAGCTGACCACGGACTGTGAGATTCCTCGATGACGTTATGATCCAAAAGCCTCGACACCTCTTGCTGTAATACAGCCTGAGTAGCTGGTGACGTTCTATAAGGGCGCAATTTTACTGGAGCCGCGTCACCTGTGTTGATACTATGTGTAATCAGGTCAGTTTTACCATAGTCATGAGAATGGGAGCTAAAAATGTTAGCAAACTCCGTCAACAGATTTTTGAGCTGTACCTGTTCTTCGGCATTTAAGTTTGTATTCTCCAAATGCACATCAGGCACTGGATGAGCAACTTCTGTGGAAGTGGTCACAGCTGAGACTAATGCATACTCATCAAGTGTATTGCCAGTGACAGAGAAAATCTGACCTAATGGGCATCCAGCCTCAAGAGAGACTGTTTCGTTGGTCGGGTTAACAACTCTAACAATGCCCCTCCCCTTTTGAACAGATGTCAGTGTTCGTGCGATGCCTAACATCATGACTAAAGAAGCCTGAGGTTCCAGTATAACTATATATGTGTCTGTGAAAGGATTTGCTACCCCATTATCTTTGACAGAAATTGGGATTGCCATTTCTGACATAGGCGGGACAGTCACCTGAGCAATAGTGACAGCAGAGCTTTGCACTGGAATCAGGGACTGGGGTGGTGAGAAAGGCACTGACGTGTTATACAGTTGTAAACTTGCATGTGGGATGTCAACAGTTACGGCATGTTCAATTAGAAAATCCCATCCTATTAGAACAGGATGAGTAGCTATACGTACCACATGGAAAACATGAGAAAATGTTACATCTCCAATATGTATGGGAGCTATGACAGAGCCAATTATGTCCAATAGCTGTCCGGTTACAGATGACGCTAACACAAATGATTTACTGATAGACTGGGTAGACAAAACTGGAATTGATTTACGACATTCATCTGTAATGAGGGACAGACCTGACCCAGTATCGACCAAAGCATGGAGTTCGGTACCCGCCAGTGCAATTTGGATGAATGGTGTAGGTGGAGTAGCTTTAAGACTAACTGTATCAGAATGGACCATTAGTGGAGATGAAGCTGGCATTTGGTCCCCAATGAAAACTTCTACTCGTTTCCCCGTTGTGGTGAGGAAGGCCCCTTGTGAGGTAGGGAGAAATGCACACGTTGTGTGGGTGATTTTGACAAACTCTGGGAATGTGGGGGTGTCGATGGGGAGCTGTGTCTGTGGTAACTGGAAGTTCTGTACTGTGGGCTTGGTGAGGGTGAACGAGCATAACGGGTTCTGTGTTCATATTCAAAGTCAGACCGACGGTCTCGTGTAGGCGAGCGGCCAGAGCTAAAGCTACTATAATAATGTTTATGGGGGGTATATTTGTCAGATTGTGTAGTGTGATAAACTGGTGACTCACGACTGCGGGAGGAAGGGGAGTAGCTGCGATGCCTTTGAAGTCATCCTTTGGAAGTGCTCGATCAGTTTCTGAACGGCCGTGGTAGTATCGTGGGGGACAGCAGTCATCCTGCGGGTGTTGTTGTCGACCTCGCTGTGTACATTGTGAAGAGCAGCAGCAGCCCTGGTTGTAGTGATGACCGTCTCGGCTGTAATGCTGATTGTCACGGCGGTAATGGTGGTCGTCCCGGCGGTAATGTTGATCGTCCCGGCGATAATGGTGGTCGTCCTGATCGGACTGCCGATGGCGCGCTGTAATGTCATAGTCCACTGCTGCACAGGTCCGATGTGGAGAGTGTGTGGAAGATGTCACATTGTCCTGAAGGCTGGAAATCTGCTGCGAGAGCTGGTCCATGCGTTCATCAGTTCGTCGCAGGTGAGATTGCAGGTAAGGCATGCAGGTTGGTTCGGAGTTCAGCAATGGCTGATGCTAGTTCAGTGATGTGGGTTGCAGACACTGTGCTGGAAGATGGTTGTGAATTTACAGTCACAGGCATAACAGCTGAAGGGTTAGCAACACTAATGGCCAACTGAGCACGTTCACATTGAGTGGCGACTTTCAAGGCATTAGCTAACGTTATAGCCCCGTGCTCATGGATTTTTTAGCTGAAGTGATGGATCTAAGCCGGTCACAAATCTGCAAAAAAATTCACAATTCCGTGCTGCTGTATCATAATGAGAAAATGCTTCAGTCACTAGATTTGTGAGCTCGGCCGCATAGACTTCAAGAGGTTCTTGTGGTTTATGGGGACGAGCATTCAAAAAAAGTCTGAAATGTGGCCAAAAAAGTTGTACGTCCAAAAACAGTGCTCAAACTGGCTTTAGTCGAATCGTAATCAGCTTTCACCGCAGTGGAGAGAGACTGCCAGTATGCAAATGCTGAACCAGTAAGCTTTACTGGGAGAAGTTTGGACTTTTCCAGTGGTACAGCTGAGACATTTAATGCTACTTCGAATCTCTGAATCCATGCACTAAAAGGCTCCTTACCATCTCCAGAAAAAGGAGCAGGCAGATCAATTTTAAATGGCATATGTGAACTCATTTCATCTGCAGCTTGTCTGTCTCTCTGTATTGCAGCTGCGTCATTCTCGTCATCCGCCCATTTTAATGAGGGGGGGGGGGTGTGTGCACGTAATCCAAACTTGCAAAAAGAGCACGTGAAAAAAAAAATGTAACAGTATTTCAATGGCTCTGCAGGATAAAGCGGTGATATTCGCATCGTTCAATATGGAGAAAAACAAGCGTCCAACAGAAAAAAAAAGCCAACCAGCGCTGCCACCAGTGTAACGCGCGTGAGTATTCACTTGCTAAAGTTCTTACCCAGCGCTGTGTCGTGGTTTCTTGGCTTCGTTCTGTTATCCACACTATAGAGAGGACACTGGCAAGGAGCTCGGGTGATTATAACACTTGTTTATTGAACAATCAGAGGCAATATTCCAACTTGACCGCAGCCGATTACAGAGTGCGTCTTAACTCTCCCTCTCTCTCATCTCAACAAAACCCCGCGTTCCTCCCCTCCCGCGATCTCAATCGCGGGGCGCTATTCTCGCGATATTAACCCAATTCCTATTTAAAGTCATAGAACATTATAACTAAATTTCACTTCCTACATATATATGGTTGTTACAAAATGTAGTAATATAATTCCTGTTACACAAGTACTTAGTTAAGTGAAAAAAAGTGTTGTTACCAATGTCCTGTTACACATTTGTACATACACAAACCATTCTGAGGGTTGTTACATGTGTGTAGTTACAGAAATATTACAGCTGCAGATACTATGTACCAATGTGTCAAAACTTACACTGTAGTTACATACTATGTACACATTTAGTTACTAAGTTCACAGGTATTAGGGACACTTAATATAACTGGACCAATTCATGTTTACAGTGAAGCTTGCGTACATACATAGGTTACTATTTCCTTATTTACTTAAATCCCATAAAATACTGTACACTACACAGACACTGTTTGCATGATATGTCCATTATAAATACAGTTTAAAGAGATACAACTATAGGTAACTCTTTAGTTTAGAGACTAATTCTCAATTCTCTAGTTGCTTTTTAGCATATTGACTGTTTATTAGTACTTATAAAGCACATATTAATGCCTTATTCTGCATGAGCATATTTTAGATCCCTTAATTCTACAACAATACCTAAACTTAGCACCTTGCTTATTAATAGGCAGCAAATTAGGAGTTTATTGAGGCAAAAGTCATGGTTAATAGTTGATTCAATATTACATTCCTGGGATATTAAATACTTATTGCTTTTCCTCTGAAACAGAAAATAATTCATAGAAAAGGTTACTTTGCAGCTGTTTGAGATGCTTAATGTGTTTAAAATAATTTTAGGTGGCAGAAACAGCGCTTCTACTGTAATGAGGCTTATCCTGTTTTCTCAAGAATAATATGGGTTACCAATTCAAACACTGCCAACATAGATCTATTGATATATTAATTTAATAAAACCAATCTAGATTGATCTAGGACTGCAGGGAGCAAATTGGGGTAGCGGTTTGGGGAGGTCCGATTCCCCTATAAAGAAGACATGACCCCCACAAAGGACATCTAAACAAGGTGTGGGGCATGAAGTTAAAGTTGTAATATACATTTATTTACCTGTAAATATAAAGTTACATTTATAGCTCTGACTGGTTATTTTTGGTCACCCCTTACATGGCCAGTTGAATTAAATACATTATTAAAGCTTATTCAGGGACCTGCATGTATTGTATGGGTGAAAAAAAGAGCATAATGTACAGTAAGTGTTTAGTATACATATATACACAGCTGATACATCAAAGACTCCTTTGTACCAGACAGGCTTAGATATACTGAAACCTAGCTCATTATATTTCCAGTTTCAGCTCTGGGCATGTCTACTTCTGTTATTAGGCTTGAGATATCAGTGATGGAAGCTTAGTTTCTTTTCTTTTCTTTTTTTAACTGTCAGAAAATCCTTATTATTGATTTTTCTGGAGCCTTACCATACAGCTGCACACACACTCTTTAACAGGTACTTGATATCCTTAATTAAAATTTCTGTAAATTTTAACTTTCAAATTGTAGCCAGTTTTCTCATCTTTTTTGTCTTCTTATTTTCAGTTTTGTAACAGAAACATGTAAATTTTATCAGCCAGAACATGTTCAACTGAGGATATTTCTCAACTCACCTCCATTAAGCATGCATAAAAGTGACAGAAATACTCAATTTGTAATTTGTATTGTTAGAGTTTTCAATAATCATTTTTATCACTTTTACCTTTAATACTAAGATGTAAAGATGTTCAAGATTGTTATAATACTAAGATGTAAAGGAGTTTGCCGAAAGTTAACACAAATGACATATTACATTACAGCAAAGTTAACAGGATCATTCAAATCATGAATTGGGAAGATTTTATGTTTTCTGGTAACTAGAGGACTGGTTTTGGATCTGAGTGTTAGTTGCAGATCATCTGACAGCTAGTTTGGTTAATGGGTGATGGGTTTTATGGGTGCATTTGCCATAAATGTATTGCCTTGCCATGATTAAATCATTCAAGATATAATTATAAAGATATAAAGTATATAAAGATATAATTGTAAATGAATAGGCATAAATTAAAATCAATCCACTCAATCAATCAATCAATGATACTTATAATAATGGGCAAATTATATATAATAATAATAATAATTTAATAATCTGACTGAAATGACTTCTTCATTCAGTATGGATAAAAACAGGTGACTGTGAATTATGAAGTTCTAAGAACTACACTGACTTATGAACTTCTTTCTCATCTCTGCAGGAATTGCATACAGAGAGTGTCTGGACAATGGCACTTGGGCACTGAAAAGTAACTACTCCAACTGTGAGCCCATTTTAGAGGAAAAGGTGGGTAAATGTGCAAGAAAACCTCAACTGGACATTAATTTTCTTTATTTATTTCTTGCTTTCTTATTATATGCCTTTGCATAAAGTTTTAAATACAGCTGTCAAGTGAGTTACAGTAAATTTGACACCCTTCCTTTGATCTGTTTTCCAAAAGGAAATGCTGTAATAACATTTCTCCCATTGTCCTCTTCACCAGCTGCAGTGTTTACTCTACTGTTGTTTCTATGGTCTTCAATAAGTAAATAAGATTTAAAAAATATATAAAGTAATAAATAAATATATAAAATAAAATAAAAATATTATCTTTGCAAGATTTGTGCATTATATATATATATATATATATATATATATATATATATATATATATATATATATATATATATATATATATATATATATATATATATATATATATAATTTACTTAGGGAAAGCAACTGAAAATGTTTTATCAGATTGCTATGTCAGTGCTCTTTCACTTTATTGTTTACAGAATCCAAAATGCCTCTGGCCTAAAATTCCGAATGGCATTCAAATAGCATGTTATTAATTTAGCTCAATTATTTTGTGATCATTGCATGCTATGGAGTAGCCTGTATTTGACTGTAAAAAATAAATAAAAATAATAATAATAATAATAATTGAAAAAAACCTGAAAGTAATCGAAAAAAATAGTAAACATTAATGGATGCTGTGTAACTGATGTACAGTATAGTCTTCATCTTACTTCTCATTTCACATTACTTCTGTGTGCAAGCATTGTGTAAAAGCACAATTGGATGCCTTTAGTGCTGCATCACAGTTTTGTGACCTCATTCAAGGACTCATGAGAAATAAAGAAATTAATCTGTTTCTAGTCTTTTGGAAGCTTCTATAAAATATCAGTCACTGAGTAACAGCTCTTGATTTGTGCCATAATTGCAATCATTTATTATCATTTCATATGTTAGGACACTCCTTCTTTATTTTTTTTATTATTCATTTATTATTAAACCTTTTTTTTCAGAGAAAGTATCCTATGCACTACAAGATAGCCCTCATCATCAACTACTTTGGTCACTGTATATCTGTTGGAGCTCTCATTATCGCTTTCATTCTCTTTCTGTGCTTGAGGTAGGTGTGTTGGTGTATTTTCAGCACCATACATTCTCAGAAATATAGGTGCAAAAGCTGTCACCGGGGCATTGCCTTTCTTAAAAGATTCATACTGTACCTAAAGTGTCCATTTTGGTACCTCAAAGGTACATATTAGTACTTAAAGTATACATATTTGAGCCTAATAGGTACAAAAGTGTACCTTTTAAAAAGGTACCAGCCCAGTGACAGCTTTTGTACCTTTATTTCTGAGAGTGTAGTGTGTGAGTAATACGTTGTGCTGAATTCAATGGAGAAAATTTATATTTTATGAAAATGATGGAAACTTAGATTCTAACGAGGATCATATATATGCAGTTTCTGTCATTTTTTTATTCTAATTGCATGAGCTAAGGTTGCTGATGTAATGCTCAAACAAATCACAATTTTTTGATAGCACAACAGTCAGAGTGTTTCCACTCATCAGGTGCAATTTAAGCATGAATCACTTGAAAATAAATAAAACATAATCTTTAAGTATGCAGGATAGAAAGTGTTACTGAACATTTCCTTAAATACATCTTTTAGAAACAACTGTTGTTGCTAACTCTGTCTCTGGCTCCTCTTCCTCTTTTCGTTTCATATTCATGCACATTTAAGTCCTTAATCAGCTCATGCAATGCTAAAACTGTGTAACAGTGTAATTTCTGAAATGATTGTTTCATTGATTTATCTTTTTAAATTCAAGGAGCATCCGATGCCTTCGCAACATTATCCACTGGAACTTAATTACGACATTCATTCTGAGGAATGTAATGTGGTTTTTGCTTCAACTGATCGACGAGAACATTTATGAGACGAATGAGGTATGAAGCAATTCTAAACATACTTTTCAGCCTACAGTCTGTAAACCCATCAGAAGGTTTCTAACATTTACATTTATAATGTCGCCAATCGATTCCTGACCGATATTGTATTACTGTATTACTGAAGATGTTGTAGTGGGTATTTTTTTCTCTGTAAAATACTTAAGTGTTATTTTAGTCTGCTGGTATCTAGTGCCTCCTTAGAGTCTTCCAGCATTTTTATTTCAAACTTGACAAAGTAATTGACTAGGGATGGGACGATAACCGGTTTTATCGATAACCGTGATAAAATGTGCTTAAGGTTAGTAATATCGTTTAAAAATTAATTATCATTAAAACCGTGTTTGATTATCGCGGTTTTAATAACTCGCTATTAAATCATGTCCAGCCAGCAACAGTCTGACGCAAGCGCAACGCACAATGTTTTTTTGTTTTTTTTTCCGAGAAGGAATGGCGAAAGTCAGTGACTTTTCTATGCTTTTCTATGCTTCTACACTTTTTATTGTAAGGAAGGAAATGCCACAGAATTTAATCTTTCTTTAAATTAAGTGCATAGAGTTGCTTGTTTTATTAGTTGTTTGTTGATTATTAAATATAAAACTTGCTGAAATGTTTTCAGTGTGAGCATCAACTATTTTTGAACACTTTCATCTTGTTTCAACAAAACCGTGATAATATTGATAATTGTGATAATTTTAGTCACTATAATCGTGATATTAAATTTTCATACCATCCCATCCCTATAATTGACAGTGAAGAGAAGAGAACAAAAGTCAAACGTACTTAATTTTGCAACGTTTCTAACATACAATGCTAATTTATACTCTGTAAAAAATGACAGTTGTCGAAAGCTTTACTAAAGAACAAAGGAACAATGTGTTCATTGAGAGTGACATGAGAGGAGTGCTTTCCAAAGCAAAAGACTTGACGAATACCATTTCAAAATATACACTTTGGGAACTAACACGTACCATTTAGGGGTAAATATGATATGAAGATGTCCCTCCTTGTTTACAGTACTGCCTAGTGACAGTTTGTACCTTTTTCTGAGAAAATGGAATAATAATAATGATAAAAAAACAACAACTGATAGATGTTGTTTCCATGAATTCAAGTTATAGCACCTTATAAAACACATCATAAAATGTTTGAAAAACAAAGACGTGAGGTTGTTTTATGACCCACAAAAGTTATATTTTAGCATAAAGTCTGTAAAAGGTTTGCAGTGTTGTAAAACATCTTTATATTCACCTCAATTAACACCCTGTTCCTTTCTTTCTGTACAGCCCTGGTGTCGTCTTATAACAACAATCTATAATTACTTTGTGGTGACCAATTTTTTCTGGATGTTTGTGGAGGGCTGCTATCTTCACACAGCTATTGTGATGACATATTCCACAGACAAGCTTCGGAAATGGGTCTTCCTCTTCATTGGATGGTGTGAGTTGATTTCTCTACACAAGTCTGATTATGTTGAAAGGGCTAATCATCTACAATTTGCACTGAATAAGAAAGCTGAAAAATAGTCTGCTATTCTTTTTGATTTATTTGAAACATTTCCATTTTTCATTATATTCTTTTGAATATCACAAAGCATTTGGACATTGCAAATGTTCTTAATATGCCACATAGACGACACACTTTCGGCTTGATGCCACAGAAACCTTCCAAGGTGAGGATGGGCACACAAAAGCATTAGTTAGCATGCTAAGAGTTTAAGCTAACATAGCTTATCAGCTAACACTGTTTACTGATAGCTTGTGAAAAGCCCACTTTTTTATGCGTCCTCAGAGTAAGCTCTTACATAAGTGTCAAATTTAGTGGAAATAAATAATTCTGTCTAATCTGAATAGTCATTTGTAGTAATGTGTTCGTAAAACTTGGTAGCCTATCCTTAGTTTTGTTTGGATTTTTAAAAAAACATAGTTATTGTAATTATGTAAGTGGTTTTATCTGATCAGTGAACAACCTAGAAAAATGTTTGCTAATGTCATTTATGTGATAAACCAGTGGTTTTCAACCTGTGGCCATCTAGTGGGTCGCGGTGGTATTGCAGGTGGGCCGCCAATTACTATTAAAAGAAATAATAATGTTGTTAATATATGTAAAAATGTCTAAGTCATAACATAATAACATCATTTCATATATATAATTAAATAACAAATAAATAAAATAAATATTAAACTGTAACTAAGGAATAAACCACCCGTTTATATTTTTGCTGCATATGCTACAGAACAACAAATTATAACATGCATAAATGGCTGTCAACATGTTCCCTCCTGATGCTTGCTCCACTGTCTGTCTATCCGCTGCTGAACTATGCCTGGATCTGGTTTTCCTGTTTTGCTGAGCGGTGCCAGCCCGAGATATTTTCTGTTCATTGCCAGTTCATTCTAGGGCTGTGTGATTAATCGGAATCTTCATAAAATTTCTAAATCCCTTTATAGCACGATTTTCCGTGGCCCTGACCTCCCGCAGTATGCTATCCGATCCAATCAGAATGCAACGCGCCTAGTGCAAGAACAGAACAGAATGTGCATATGGCTAACTCCAGATTCACACACTGTCTGTGATTTGCCTTTTTTCCGAGCCCATATTAATGGATCAGAGTGTTCACACTGAACACGGTAAAAGGCTAGAAATAAAAACGTGCGAAAATAATTAATATTTAGCACATGAGCATAGAAAGAGTTGTGAGTGCACAGGACGCAGTTTAAGTGAGAGGAGACATGTTTTAAGTGCACACACTCTCTCTGGGCGAGATCAGCGTGTATCTGAGCAAGCACGTCTGGTTTTGTGACAGAGCAAAGGAAATCTGCGTGCAAACAGAGAGATTTGCGCTCATGCATTATTTTAATGTGCTTTTGCGTTACATTAATGTGCTCTCGCTGTTGCTTCTGCACCGCGGACACATATACGCACTGCAAACGGAGTAACCTACGTGTGAACTTGTATAATGAAACACCTTTACTATAGTGATTATTTTGACTTATGTCTGTTCTAGAGACGTCACAACTTTTTGATACAACTCTAATTGGTTTTCTTTTGGAAATATGTTTCAAAATCATCCTGAATGCATTTATGACTGTAAAGCACATCCTGTGTGTCAAAATCGTGATTAAAATTGAAATCTCAAAATTTATAAAAGAAATCACGATAGGTTTTTTTTTTTTTGTCCATATCCCACAGCCCTAGTTCATACAATAAATGAAGTTAACAATCTAACTTCTGAGTGCTAAGTTATTAACCCAACAATAGCGGGGTCTGTTAATTTTTTTGCAGTGGGCCGCGCAAACATATGTGTTTTGTTGTGTGGGCCGCGAGCTGAAAAAGGTTGGGAACCACTGTGATAAACTATAACTGAGGGACGTATTTGGCATCATTGCACTATACATGGTACAAGGACTCCCATGCAAATATATGAACAAAATCAAAAGATTTAATCATATATTTTCACTAGATCACTAGAAGGCACCGGATCCAACCTTCTCAGGCTCCTTCAGGGCATTGTGGAAATGACACTTGCCAGGTTTGCCAATGTCCAAAATAGATGACATAGTAAAACGGGGTACTGTTTGACTCTATATGGTGGTCTGAATTAAGTGACCAGTTTTGTCATTATTAACCAAACTGTTCAGAAGTTATAACCAAAAATAGCAGTTTTGCATGTCCACCAGTAGTTGAAACTGTGCAGCTATCTCCAGGCCATGCTTGTGATGAAATTTAGCAAGTTTTGTCTCAGTGTGCTTAAGCTTTGTAGAGATTTAGCCTCTTGTTATATTTGGCATCAAATTTGCAAAATTTAAATAAAAATAGAACCCTTTTTTATTATATATATATATATATATATATATACAAAGGCTGGAAAGAAAACTACAGGTGGGTCATTCCACAAAATCTGTGCCTTTTGCAATCCTAAAAAAAATAATAAAATGTAGATTAAATATGACAAACAATTTTGCATTTTAAAAGGATAACAATACTATATATTATTTCATCAATATTACTTCAAAGAAAATCAGTAACCTATTATTTTAAATAATTTAAATGCATTTATGCTGATAAGGGTAAGGTTTTTAGCCCTTTTCAGCAGGACTTTTAATTTGCAAAATGAAGGCAAAATGATATAAAAATCACATTTGCATATTGTTTGAAATATAGAGGTCCCTATGGTAAACTGATCACTTCCTTTGGATTCTCGAGCGCTCTCTCCTCTGAATGAACCTCGCCTATCTCCACCACAACACTTCTCTGGTGATCCAAGCACATGTGATGGGTTCCTGACTCAGTGCTCTCTCACATTTTAATTACAACAATCTTCCTTCCCCTCAGATCGGGCCAAGATCCCATGTTATCACCCTCCTTTCTGGCAAGGCTATTTCTTGTGCAACAGTGGTCTGGAAGGCACAGGCGCCATTCTGGTCATGTTATTTTGCATTTGAAAAGGAGATCAAGCAAGTCTTTGAGCAAGTCCTTGATCTGGAGACTCTTATGGATCAAGAAATCTGGCTATATGATTGCTGGAGGGAGAGAATCCTAAACCGCCCATCTGTTTCCACATTATCTTTTAGTCCAGCTCTTGCTCAAATGCCCCAAGATTCTTCGAATCCCATGCAATTGGTTAGGACTAGGCTTTCACCATCAGAACAAGACCATCATATTAGAGAGTGCTGTTGTCTATATTGTGAATTGTATGGTCATTTTTGCTCTGCCTCTCCCTAGCTTTCGGGAAATGCCCAGTCTCGTACAGGCAAAGAAGGACTGTAACCGGAGTTACACACACTGCTTCACCTTCCAACTCTGGGTTGTTCCTTCCCATCACACTCACTTAGGGAGAACAAAAACACCAACTCCAGGAATTTCATGGATATTTCCTTTGCCAAAATCTTCAGATCCCTACTAATTCCCTTCCTGTTCCCCTAACTATGAGAGCCTTGGATGGAAGACCATTACCTCCAGGGAAAATAACCCACCTCACCTCTCCCCTTTGCCTCATCACTTAACAGCACCTTATACATCCTCCAGAGTTTCCTGTTATCCTTAATGTGACCCTGTTCTCGAGTCTCAAGTCCCTGCTCAGTACCACCACCTCAAAGCAGCGTTCAGCAAATGGAAGGCCACCTTCTCATCTCCTCATCGCCACTATGACTGCGCCATTGAGCTACTTCCAGGACCTACTTTGTCTTCCCCCGAACTAACTGCTATGGACAAATACATTAACAAAGCCCCTGTGGCAGGTATCATCCAACCATCCACTTCCCCTGCTGGAGCTGGATTATTTTCTGTTGGGAAGAAGGATGGCGGACTTCGGCCATGTATTGATTACAGGGGCCTTAACAAGATAACTATTCAAAACTGCTATGCTTTGCCGCTAATGGCCACTGCCTTCAAAATCCTGCAAGAAGCCTCTATCTTCACTAAGCTTGACTTGCACAATGCCTACCATTGTGTGCGCATTAGACAAGAAAATGAATGGAAGGCTGCCTTCAACACTCCCACGGGGCACTATGAGTATTTAGTTATGCCCTTCGGTCTCACTAATGCTCCAGCAGTATCATCAATAGCACTATTCGGATGGGACTAGTTTTACAGAGGGTTGATAGAGAAATTTGTGTTTCACAGACGTAATTGGTGATTATAATTCTCTCCGAATCTGCAACGTCTATGTTTTTCTCACACAACCTCTGTAATAATTCCAGAGCAAGTTCCCTACTGTTTTTCAGCAAACTCAATGATCCTGTGAGAAAACTAATCCCATCCGAATGTGAATGTCTGTGATTGCCGGTGATATTTTTTTTCACAACACGCTTCCTTTTTTCACAACACGTGTGTTTCACAACATGTTTCCTTTTTTTACAACACGTGTTTTGGCCAACGTGAATTACCGTAGATGCTATTACCGCATGCATGGTTAATATATCTGAATCCTGGCAAAGAAATAAAAAAATAACAATAATAAGATCAAGAGGTAGATCTCAGCCTGTCTGAGTGACATCTCTAGCTGGATGAATGACCATCACCTTCAGTTTAACCTTACGAAGACAGAATTCCTGGTGATTCCAGTTAACCCATTGCTTCATCACAACTTCTCTATACAGCTGGGCTCATCAACCATTACTCCTTCGAGGACAGCTAGAAACCTAGGAGTTGTGATGGATCATCAGTTAAGCTTCACAGACCACATTGCTACAACTACCCGGTCCTGCAGGTTTGCCTTATACAACATTAGGAAGATTAGACCCTTCCTGTCAGAGCAAGCAACCCAACTTCTTGTCCAAGCTCTTGTTCTCTCCAGACTGGACTATTGTAATGCTCTCCTGGCGGGCCTTCCTGCATGTACTGTCAAGCCTCTGCAATTGATCCAGAATGCAGCAGCGAGGGTTGTCTTCAATGAGCCAAAAAAAGCTCATGTTACTCCGCTCCTCATCAGGTTACACTGGCTACCAGTAGCTGCTCGCATCAAATTCAAGGTACTGATGCTAGCCTACAAGACGACCACTGGCACGGCACCAACTTACCTAAACTCATTGGTTAAATCTTATGTGCCCTCCAGAAGTTTGCGCTCTGCAAGTGATCGACGCCTTGTGGTACCATCCCAAAGAAGTTCAAAATCACTCTCACGGACCTTTTCCTGGACTGTGCCCAGCTGGTGGTATGACCTCCCAATCTCAATTCGCACAGCTGAGTCTTTACTCATTTTCAAGAAACAGCTTAAGACTCATCTTTTTCGCCTGCACTTAACCAACTAACACTAGCACTTTTCCTTTTCTTTAAAAAAAAAAAAAAAAAAAAAAAAAAAAAAAACCTACCTATGCGTTCTATACTAGACTAACTGAGACTTGTCATGGCACTTGTATACTGTTGTTGTTCTCTTGTTGACCTGACTGCTTCTATTGTTCTCATTTGTAAGTCGCTTTGGATAAAAGCGTCTGCTAAATGATTAAATGTAAATGTAAATGTAAGGTAGATCACGTAAACTGTTAAGACGAGATCACTCACGTTAATTTCTGCACTCATTTACATAATGTTTTAATTATATGTACCTTTTATTAAAATTAAACATGGGTTTATTATATATATATATATATATATATATATATATATATATATATATATATATATATATACAAGCTGCATCCATGTGAATTACTTTCCCACCGCGTTACACAGACTGAGAGGAACTATCATTGTAGGGGATTGAGAGTTACTGGCAGTTAAGCTTGTGCTTGAAGAGTGGAGGCATTGGCTTGAGGGGGCCAAACACCCATTCCAAGTACTCATAGACCACAAAATCTGCAATATATTCAGAAGGCAAAGCTACTCAACCCCTGCTAGGCACCTTGGTCCTTATGTTCAATTGATTCCAGTTAATCTTATCCTACCGCCCCAGATATAAGAACCTAAAACCTGATGCTTTGTTTGGAGTATATGTAAACACTCCTCAGGAAGATTCTGTTGCCTCTATTATCCCCAGTTCCAAAATAATAACTCCTATCAGGAGGAATTTGGAAATACGGTAAAACATGCCTGTCTGCTCCCAGATCCTCCCATCTCATCTCACTTGTCATCCTGGTACTTCTCGCACTCTTGAGTTCATACAAAGATGATTTTGGTGGCCAACGCATGTCCCACGTGCAACCAAAGTAAAGTTTGTTACCGTTCTCCTCAGGGTCTATTGCATCCTCACACCATACCTCATAGACCTTGGTCTCATCTCTCCATAGATTTTATTATTGGACTTTTATTATTATTGGAGGCACCACACCACTATCATGGTCATAGTTGATAGATTCTCCAAGGTGCCTCTGCCCAAACTACCGACCACTAAAGAAACTGCTGAATTTGTTATAAACCATGTCTTCCAAGTCTTTGGCATCCGACAAGACATCATCTCTAATTGAGGACCCCAATTTTCCTCCCGATTCTGGTGGGCTTATTGTCAGTCTCTGATGGCTACAGCAAGTTTATCTTTTGGGTTCCACCCAGAGTCCAATGGACAAACATAGAGGCTTAACCAAGATCTTGAAAGTATACCTATGTGTATGGGAGCTAACATCCCACCCTCTTGGTCTTTGTTCATCATGTGGGCAGAAAACATACCCAAATACCCTTCGCTCCTCTGCTACAGGCATGTCCCCTTTTGAGTGCCAGTTCGGGTACACCCCTCCACTATTCCCTGTGCAAGAAGTGGAGGTTGCAGTTCCCTCTGCTCAACAGTTTGTTAAATGCTGCCCGCCAGACATGGAAAATGGCACTACTCAAGTTCCTTAAGGTCTTTTAGCAGCACCAGCACCAGCACCAGCACCAGGCTAATCACAGACTCAGACCTGCGCCCACTCTGCGCCCTGGTCAAAGAGTCTGGCTCTCCACAAAGAACATTCCCTTGTGGGTGGAGTCCTGTAAACTTTCCCAGAGGTTCATTGGTCCCTTCAAGATTGCTATGAAAGTTAACCCAGTTACTTATCGTTTACACTTGCCTAAGTCTTTGAAGATAAATCCCATTTTCATGTCTAACTGTTAAAACCTGTGTACATTGGGGTCCAATCTTGTGCCTCTTGTAATCAGTGCTATTGTTTTCATGTGTGCCTCATTATTGGCTTTGTATAAAAGCTTAGAATTTCCTTTATATCTTTGCTTTTCTTGATTATTGTTGTTCCTAAGCCAGTTGCTGCCGTAAGTCTGCTCTAGTTCTAAGAACTATACTTTGAAAGCATTTTTGGATTGTTTTCCTGAGTTTTTGTTTTTGAGATTATTTTTTCTCCTTTTAGATCCTTTTTGGACTTTTTGTGGCTTTCTTTAAGAAAATAATTTTTGTACCCTTTTTGCTCCTTTTGTTAAATAAAAGAGTTAATTTAAGAACATGTCTGATTATTGGATTCAACTGCCTTCTGTTGCTCAGTGGTGAAGGTTAAGACTCTTGTGCCAGAGACCAAAGTTCAAACCCTGAATCTGACAATATGGTCTCATTGTTACATTCTGAAAAGCGAGGTGTAAGCTGATTGACCAGCTATTCAGTGCATTGTTATTGGCCGAATGCCTCAAGCATGTGATGGAAATGTTACGCCCCTTAACATACTTTGGTGCTGCGATAGAGCTGGTCCCTACAGCTGATATGAGGACAAAGTTTTACAGCCCTTACTTCACTGTACCAAAGAAAGGCGGTGGGTTTTGCCCAATCTTGGACATGGGTCTTGAACCGGGCCCTTCATCGGTTACTATTCAAGATGTTGACACAGAAACGCAACTTCTGGTGTGTCCGTCCCAGAGATTGGTTTGCAGTGATTGACCTGAAGGTCGCGTAATATTATGTGTCGATCCTTCTGCGCCACAGACCATTTCTGCGGTTTGCATTCGAAGGACGGGCATATCAGTACAAGGTCCTGCCCTTCGGGCTGTTCCTGTCTCCGGTGTCTTCACAAAAGTCGCGGAGGCGGCTCAGAGAGCAGGTTGTTTGCATCCTCAACTATCTCAAGTTGTGTGAGCATAGGGACCTGGTGCTCCAGCAGTCTTCTGGTCAACTGGGAAAAGAGCAAACTCTCCACTCTCTTTTCTCGGTATGGAGCAGACATTATGTCTTTCAGAGGAACATGCACGGTCGGTGTTGACCTGCTTGAATTCGTTCAAGAGCAGGACGGCGGTCTCACTGAATCTACTTCAGAGGCTCCTGGTGCATATGGCAACTGCAGCGGCACTTACACCGCATATCGCATGTAGCAACTCGCCTGCCACCTTCTCCTTTGGAGTCACAAGGTGCTGAGGTCACTTCATGCCTTTTACATTCCAGGCCTGCTCAACTGTACGGCCGAAGAGCTGTCTTGAGCTCCACTCCCGGGAGAATGGTGACTCCATCCCCTTATTGTTCAGCTGATTTGGAGACATTTTGGAGCCACTCAGGTATACCCGTTTGCCTCTCCAGAGACCTCTCACTGCCATTTGTTCTACTTCCTGACCAAGGGAACACTCTGAACGGACGCACTAGCACACAGCCGGCAGATTCCTCTGAGGAAGACTGACTCAGAGACGGGGTACCCTATGGCACCCACGTACAGACGTCTGGAAACTTCATGTCTGGACCCTGGATGGGACGTGGAGGTTCTTGGTGACCTACCCCAAGAGGTAGTGGACACCATCACTTCGGCAGGAGCACCATCACTTTGGCTCGTTTAGTTTACACTAGAAGTAGATTGGTCTATCAAAGCGATATCCCAATTCGTCAGTCATCCTTCAGGGAATGAGGGTTACCATATGTAACTGAGATGTTTCTTTTGTTTATGCAGACATACACTCTGGGTAATGTGCCGCCTGCTTTGGATTTTGTACATAGTTGTTTGTTGTTTCTTTTTCTTTTTTTATTATATGCCCTTCAACAGATATCAATACTTTTATTTATTTTGCTTTTCTTTTAAAAGAATTGTGTATCTAGATGGATGGGTACCTACACTGTAAGATATATACTAAAGTTTACATGTCACTGGCAGTATGGCAAGCAAGCACACAATGAAGGTTCTGAATATTTTATCATTGAATGTGAATGGCCTAAATTCTCCTATTAAGCTTATTTGTATATTAGAATATTTGCACCGTAAATCAATTTCCTGTGCCTTGATACAAGAGTCCCATTTAAAACAATGCAATGTGGCACATTTTCAAAACAAGTTTTACAATTCGTCCCCCGCACTTTTTCGGTCAAGTGTGTTCGCATAGAGGTTTTCAAAATCTGGTGTGAATAAATATAGATTTAAACTCAAAGAGACAGGATAGTCTGTGCAGGATATTTTATTTGGACCCAGAAGGCGAGATGAACATCGCTCAGCACTAAACACTCATGCAGTGTGTGTTTCATTCATCCTCGAAGCCGGAGGGTGCTCTCGCGCAGAAAGTCATACCAGGAAATTCCTAATATGGACAACAGCGTCCTGCTATTGCTGTAAGAAAACAGTTGTTTTCACAGAAAAACAGAAGCTTTTGTAAACACGAAGGCATTAAACATACGATTGTGACAATATATGGTTTTTTGAGTCATCTCCAGCAGGTGATAAATAAAGTATATGAACAATGCAGTGCTAATTGACAGAATTTATTACAGTATAGAAACTATTCTGCCTTATTATGTGATAAAAAAGTGTTTGTCCAGCAGTTATAGATTTCTGAGCCAATTAAAAGCTAGAAATTAGAGAAAAATTTAAGTTGCCTATAGTATCCTCTACCAGTCAAAAGTTTTTGAACAGTAAGCTTGTTAATGTTTTTGAAAGAAGTCTCTTCTGTTCACCAAGCCTGCATTTATTTGATCCAAAGTACAGCAAAACAGTTAAATTTTTAAATATTTTTACTAGCCTATTTAAAAAAACGTTTTCTATTTGAATATGTCAAAAAGTTAATTTATTACATTTACAGTTACATTTAATCATTTAGCAGACGCTTTTATCCAAGGCCCCTTACAAATGAGAACAATAGAAGGAATCAGATCAACAAGAGAACAACAATAGTATACAAGTGCCATGACAAGTCTCAGTTAGTCTAGTACAGAACGCATAGCCAAGTTTTTTTTTTTTATATGAAAGACAAGAAAAAAAAAACAGTGCTAATATTAGTGAAGTGCTGGCGAAAAAGATGAGTCTTTAGTTGTTTTTGAGATTGGGAGGTCATTCCACCATCTGGGCACAGTTCAGGAAAAGGTCCGTGAGAGTGATTTTGAACTTCTTTTTGGATGGCACCACAAAGCGTCGTTCACTTGCAGAGCGCAAACTTCTGGAGGGCACATAAGATCGAACTAGTGAGTTTAGGTATGTTGGTGCCGTGCCAGTGGTCGTCTTGTGGGCAAGCATCAGTACCTTGAATTTGATGCGAGCAGCTACTGGTAGCCAGTGTAACCTGATGAGGAGAGGAGTAACGTGAGCTTTTTTTAGCTCATTGAAGACATCCCTCGCTGCTGCATTCTGGATCAGTTGCAGAGGCTTGATAGTACATGCAGTTAGGCCCGCCAGGAGAGCATTACAATAGTCCAGTCTGGAGAGAGCAAGAGCTTTGACAAGAAGTTGGGTGGCTTGCTCTGACAGGAAGGGTCTAATCCTCCAAAATGAATTTGTTACCTCGGCTTAATTTTATTTTTTCTATGCTACCACTTTCCCCTCCTCCAAGAGACCAATTCCATAATTTCCCAGTTTATCTGGAATAATAAGCGACCCAGAATAAAACTTGTCACATTGCAGCGTCCTATACTTTAAGGATTATTGTCTGTGCCAAATTTTTGTCATTTCATCTTAAGACTATTTATATTTGGGTTGATCCTCAATCTACAGCTTCTTGGAGAGTTATGGAAGCTGACAAAGTTAAACCACATAGGCTCCAAAATATTTTATTTGCTGGCACAGGACATAAAAATTATTAATATACCTTATGACACAACTTAAATATTTTATGTGGAAATTGTCAATTTTTCCAGCCTTCTTGGTCTATATTAGGCATAAACACTTGCGGTGACTTATACGATAATCAAGGACTCTGCTCATTTTAAGAACCAAGAACTAAATTTTGTTTACCAGCTTCATCATATGTAGTTTTTTTCAGTTGTGCTCTGCCCTCAAGGCCCATGGAGTTCCCTGGGCATCCCCAATTTCCTCTCATCCTATGTGGGATTGGATCGCACCACCCTCTGTTCGGCCATCTGTTTCCTTATTATATAGTCAACTTAATGATCACACTGCAAAGCCTCTTTCTATTAAACATATATGGAATTGAATTAATATTGAATTAACAGATTTTGACTTATCGGTCGACTGGGAGAGGGTGTGGTCTAATCTAATCTTAAATTCTAAAAACTTGGCACATTGTCTTTTCCATTTCAAAGTCATCCATATAGCATACATAACTCCTTGCAAGAGGTTTAAAATTAAACCGCAATCGACCTTTAACTGTCATATGTGTATCACATGTGTAGCACATGGCCTTTTATTGTGGCCAGCCTAAGGCACACCTGTGCAATAATCAAGCTTGCTATTCAGCATCTTGAATGCAACACCTGTGAGGTGGATGGATTATCTCGGCAAAGGAAAAGTTCTCACTAACACAGATGTAGACAGATTTGTGAACAATATTTGGGAGAAATAGGCCTTTTGTGTACATAGAAAAAGTGTAAGATCTTTGAGTTCAGCTCATGAAAAACGGGGGCAAAATCAAAAGTGTTGCGTTTATAATTTTCTTCAGTGTAGTAGTAAACTCGTACGTTAACTATTTTAATACTCATTGGGACTAAATTGGCCCTCTTTCTAGTATATAAAAGTATACCTTTAAGTATACTTTATGTGTAACAGTAGTAAACTTTGAGTACACAACTAGTTTACATCTGTTATAGTTTGTACTGCAACTATACTAAAAGTGAACTTATAGGTATACTTATAGTTTACTAATACTTGTAGCATTTTTAGTACACTTTGAAGTATAGGGCCCTATTTTAACGATCTGAAACGCAAGTGTCAAAGCGCGAAGCGCAAGTAACTTTGTGGGCGGGTCTCGGCGCTGTTGCTATTTTCCCGGCGGGATAAATGGCTCTTGCGCCCGGCGCAAATCTAAAATGGGTTGGTCTGAAGTAGCTTCATTATTCATAGGTGTGGTTTGGGCGTAACGTGAAATAAACCAATCAGAGCGTCATCCAACATTCCCTTTAAAAGCAGGTGCGCAAGTTCCATTATGGATTGCTATTATTATGGCGTATTTACCAGGCGCACGCCAGGAGCGGTTCACAGCCGAGAAGACTGATGTTCTTGTAAGAGCAGTGAAAGACAGAGAAGTTGTGTTGTATGGGGATGAGAGAAACCCACCCAAAATAGCGTCGGTTAAACAGGCGTGGGAGGAAATAGCCACAATTGTTTCATCAGCTGGCATCCCCAGGACGTCGCACCAGTGCCGCAAGTGCTACAATGACATCAGAAGACGGGGAAAGTCCAAGCTTGCCAGCATCAATCGGGCACGCCGTGTAACGGGAGGTGGATCTACCTCTACTCAGGACCTGACGCCAGCAGAGGACATCGCTGCGTCCACCCTCACCGCTGAAAGCGTTGAAGGATTTGGGGGTTTTGAAATCGGCACCCAATCAGAAATGCAAGCAGTCCAACCCCAAGGTACACAAATTCACATACAAGGTTTCTTATGAAAATATTTTAATCGTTATTTACATGAAAAACATTTAACGCAGCCACAAAATAAAGAAAAACAATGTAACAGCTTTGCAGGAAGACCCTGGCCTCGCAAGCCGTGCGCATGGGCCATTTGAGGAGGGAACAGCGCAACCATCAATGTCCAGACCCACTACATGCCGTGGCAGCATTGCTAGACCGGAGGACCACCCCTTCCTACAGCTCCAGCAAACCGGATTTGAAATGCTGGAGCGGGAGCTGTCTGGGATGCGGCAAAGTGTGAATGGCCGTCTTGACTGGATGGCGATGTTGCTGCGGCCTCTCGGGCGCATCTCCTCAAGCCTGGAGAGGATTGCTGCAGCCATGGAGCGTGGCCCTTCAAGCACACCACCACCTCCTGTTGTGCCTCTTCCTCCTTCCCCCACTCCATCTCCATCCACCCGTTCCACCAGGCGCACATCGCGCAATGCCATTCCCGGACCCTCAGGTGTCCAATCCCGCCGTGACGCGCGTCGCAAAACTACCAGAGGAGGGAAAAAGAAATAAACTTTTTCTGTTTAAATATTTTTAACCTCATTTTCCATTTGTATTTTTTTTTTATCAATTACTGTTTGCTATTGATTTTTCTTTTTGACAAAATACAAAGAAATTTCACAAATAAATACTTTTGAATGTTTTGGACTCGTTCTCTCTGAATCACGAGTATGGTTATATTTTTGCAATGTAGTATAACATTAGACCGAGATAAATTTGCTTACCTCACTATAGACGATGCAGCAGTTCTTCTGTCAAATAAGCTCTCCTCTCCCATGCTGCTGCTGGGGCATTTGGGTTAAGTGGCTTCGGCACATGCAGTTCACCATCACGTCTCCTTAAGTCCTCATCTATTTCCTCATCTATGTCAACAACACAACCTTGATTTATGGAAATGTTGTGTAAAACACAACACACCACAAAGAATGCTGCGACCTTTTGAGGACTGTACTGTAAAGTGCCTCCTGATCTATCCAAACACCTGAAGCGCATTTTCAGTATGCCGAACGTTTGTTCAATTACACAGCGTGTTTGTGTGTGTTTTCTATTAAACTGCATTTCACGAATTGTTGTTGGCATCAAATATGGTGTCATCAGCCATGTCTTTAACGGATACCCGTTGTCCCCTAACAGCCACCCATCCAACGGGGGATTCCCCTCGAAGATGGCAGGAATGGTAGAGTTTGCCAGTATGAATGAGTCATGGCTCGAGCCAGGATAATTCGCAAAGACATGGGTGATTTTACTATAAGCATCGCAAATGACTTGTACGTTGATTGAATAGGTTCCCTTGCGGTTGATGTATACAAGTGCGTTTTCTGATGGGGCACGTAGCTGCACATGGGTGCAGTCTATAACACCAAGGACACCAGGGAACCCATACTTCGCACAAAATGCCTGCTTTGTTCTTTCCTGGTTGTCAGGTGTGACGGGGAATTTGATGTATTCCCCAGCATGTCGGACTAGACCTGATGTAACTGCATGTATAGCCGAACTTATGGCAGATTGTGAAATGCCTCCAATGGAGCTAAGGGGGTGCTGGAATGACCCAGATAGAATAGCATAGAAATGCAATGCCGCTGTAACCTTTACTGCCACGGGGAAGGCATAGGGACATTGTGCATCAGTCCCCAACTCATCTGCCAGGAGATGGCAGATGTCTGTCACAGCCTGTCGGGTCAGGCGTAGCTTTCTTATGCATTCCTCCTCACTGAGGGAGAGATAGGTCTGTCTGGGCCGGTATACCCTCTCCCTCTGGCGTCTAATTCGTTGTCCCAAGACATACTCCATCTCAATGTGCAAAAGAAAAAAATATGAGCAAGCTCAACTTAACTGGTAAGTTGAAGACTAAGGTTTTTAATGTACTTACATTATGGTAAAGGTGATTTCACAGTCTTTTTTTTTCAGTCTTTCAGTTTTTTCAGTCGATTTTTTTTTCCTGGTTCTTGACGGACAAACCAATTTGTCAGATGTCCTTATATACATATATGTCTTGCCACTATTGGGCAAACAGGTCTGATCCTTAATTACTACAATTAGCCTGAATAATTTGTAAGCTAGATTTATGCCTATTTTTTCACATCTTCGTGGCACACCACAATGATTTCCGTCATCTCATGTGTTAATATTTTTTTATTGTAACAATTTATGATTTGCAAAAATAACTGTTGCATCTGTGTAGATTACATGAGCAAAGTGTATGCGCGTTGTGCACGCTATACATTATGGTCAAGCATGTGCCCTTAAAATAGCATAATGAACAACGCGCAATGTGCCACTGACTTTAGACTAGGTTTTTTCTGGTCAGTGGCGCAATTGTTTAATGGAACAGCAAAATAGCACCAGGGATTGTTTGCGCCGGAACACGCCTCCTTTTCTGCGCTGAACCGCCCAGGGAGCGCAAGTTCATTCACTAGTTTAGCGACGTGCTTCTGTGGAGGGAAAAGCGAAAATAGGAATGACACATGCGTCGGTGTACAAAGTCAATTGCGCTGGGTGCAAGATAGGGCCCATAGTCTCAGTTAACTACTAGTTTAGTAGTTTTATACTGCAAGTATACTCGGAAGTTTTCTTTAAGTGAACTTTGCATCATATCTTTACATCAGTATACTTTAAGTATACTAATATGTGCCTATTTAGGTATTAATTTGTATATATTTTGTTATATGAATATCTGACGTACAAACCATCAAACGAAAGAATAGGGTATTTGCTTGTGAATAAAAACATTTTATTCTACAGTAGCTTCATGCATTCTTTTTATAAACACTTGAATGTGGGTTGAAAGTTACATAAAACAATAAATAAATAAAAAGTAAAATTTTTAACAAAAAGTTGAAAAAAGTCTATGAACTGTATTCAGAATGATAATGAAAACGTAGGTGGAGTTGATCAACACCCCAAAGCTTGACAGTCATTACCGCTTCATAGGTCGACATTTTATTCCATAACATTACACAGCTTTGATGCTGTTTTATGTCTGATAATCATGTTAGATCATGTGTGGAAGCATTTGTTGTTTTACAGTTTCTTCTTCGCTTGTGTTTTGGAAATTCTGTACAGAAGTTGTGTAATAGTGCCCCCTACAGTATAACAATAAAACTCACTTGGAACACAAGTATAGCTCAAATACATTTATACTTTTTATAAGTCAAGTATACTTAAATGTCATTTTAAGTATATTTCTGAGAAGTACATTAAGCACATTTCTTAGAAATTCATAAAAAGTAGACTAAAAGTATAGTTTCATATTTTTAGTTAAAAAGAATTATACTAAAAGCACACTTGAATAAACTTCTTTTTCATAAGGAAAGTATCATATATTAAACGAAATGAAACGCTGATGGTTTTACTTAAATGGTTACTCTTTTCATAGCTTCATCCTCTGGTTTTCCTGACGAACAGATTAGTTGATGGCAGTTTAATTTTGCTACAGTTACTACAGGCAGCTGACATAAATAATTGTAATTAATCAATTAATTGTAATTAATTTGTATAAATTTCCCTTTGGAGCTATTTTTCTATATATCACATAAATATGTGCAGTGTGCTGAAGAATGTGTGTTCTGTCATCACTGTTCCTCTGGTAAGTCCTGTTACTAGAACGTCAATCCTGTTACAGACATTAATTTCATAAAAGTTTTTAAAAAATTATATTTGATACAGCTTTCTAAAGCCCCTTTTTAATATCTTTCTTATAAAAATATATTTTTTTCTTAATTGATGCTGTCACCCTCCAAAATTAGGATGTTTTTGATCATCTGTATGACATCTGTATGACATCTGTATGAGTAAAGGAAACTCATTTTCATGTTCAAGAAACCAGTCTGAGATGATTTGAGCTTTGTGACGGTGCATTTTCCTGCTGGAAGTAGCCATCAGAAGATGGGTACACTGTAGTCATAAAGGGTTGGACATGGTCAGCAACAATACTCAGGTAGGCTGTGGTGTTTGAACGATGCTCAATTGGTACTAAGGTGCCCAAAGTGTGCCAAGAAAATATCCCCTACACCACCACCTCCAGCCCGAAGGGTTGCAACAATGCAGGTTGACTTGGCCAACTTATTTTGCAGCAAAAAATCGAGACTTATCAGACCTGGCAACGTTTTTTCAGTCTTCTATTGTCCAAGTTTGGTAAGCCTGTGTGAATTGTAGCCTCCTTTTCCTGTTTTTTAGATGACAGAAGCAGCACCCGGTGTGGTCTTCTGCTGCTGTAGCCCATCTGCTTCAGGGTTCAACGTGCTGTGCATTCAGACACTTGGTTGTAACGAGTGGTTATTTGAGTAACTGCTGCTCACTGGATATTTTCTTATTTTCTGACCATTCTCTGTAAACCCTAGATATGTTTGTGCATGAAACTCCCGAGAGATCAGCAGTGTTTGAAATACTCAGACCAGACTGTCTGGGACCAACAACCATTCCATGTTCAAAGTCACTTGAATCCCCTTTTTTCCCCATTCTGATGCTCGGTTTGAACTTCAGCAAGTCGTCTTCACCACATCTACAGTTAATGCCTAAAAGCATTGAGTTGCTGCCATGTGATTGGCTGATTAGCAGTTTGTGTTACCAAGCAATTGAACAGGTGTACTTAATAAAGTGGCTGGTTAGTGTGCAGCTAATGTAGCATATAGTTAGCATGATAGCCTTTGAAGGTGATTAAGAACAAAGTCTTAATGCTGAGACACCAAAGCCTCTGATTTAGTCAGAATTAAACAATCATTGAGGTAATTCAAGACACGCATGTCCTGGAGTCACAGACTACGTTTACATGCAGTTAAAATTCGGGTTATGGTCGGGTTAAGGTCACTATTCGAGTTTCTGAAACATTCGGGATAACCCGTTTACATGCGTGAGCAGAGAGAGTTACTCCTGTATGCATGAATGTGTAATCAGTCGCCAATCCCAATTTAAACGGCGACGCATGGTTAGCGTCTGGACGTACGGACAACAAGACGTAATATGCGTCATTTCCGATTCTTCTTCCTGTATCCAAAGACAACAACAACAACAACAGCAGCAGCAGGCGGATAATGAATAGTTTGGGGCAGATAGCGATAGTCTTTGTTTGCGCTTTGGCGCTGGTACTGATCCACCAGCAGCACTTGACACTACTGTGCCTCTATACTGCACGCGGGTTTTTTTTATGCGCCGTCTCTACTCAAAAGACCAAGATTCCTTGCGAATAGAACATGCGCAGAACACACATTTTGATGGGGATATGCCGAAACGCGTTTACAAGACCAAATATTCGGGTTAGAAAAGGGGTACCCCAGGTATAATATACCCCAGGTTTTTAAAAACCGGGATATGAGCAAATCCGGGTTTTTGCCGGTGTTTACATGGCCGTGCGCGATCGGGTTATTGCTAATATCCCGGTTTTGAACGGGTTACTGGCTGCATGTAAACGCAGTCACAGTTGAGACAGAAGCAGCTACAGACAGGCTTACCTAAAATTGGTAAGCTTTTCCGCCAGAAGAAGCCTGAGGAAATTCTTGTGTTTCTGAATGATTAAAAAAAAATCTTCTCCATCTTTCAGAACATAAAAAACAGTCTCCTCAAATCAAATCAAATCAAAACATCAAATCAAATCAAACTTTATTTATAAAGCACTTTAAAATGACTGAAGTAGATCAAAGTGCTGTACAAAAGAATACATACCAAATAAAACACAGCAACACAATTCATACAACATAAAATACAATGTGAAATATATTAAAAACAAAAACCTGTGAAACACAGCTAAACCATAAAACAATAAAATAAACAAAAGGTGTTTAAAGGCCAAAGAAAAAAAATAGTGTTTTAAAAGAGATTTAAAATGAGTGATCAAAGTGGCCTGTTTTATCTGCTGAGGCAGGTCATTCCTCAATTTTGGAGCTGCCACAGCAAAGGAGTGGTCCCCTCTGAGTTTACGATTTGTTTTGGGCACATGTAGGAGCAGTTGATCTGCTGATCTAAGGGAACAGATGGGTGTGTAAAGATGTAATAGCTCAGAGATGTAAAGTTGGGCAAGACCATTTAGTGATTTAAAAACAAATAAAATAATTTTAAAATCAATCCTGAACTGTACAGGCAGCCAGTGAAGCGAGGCTAAAATGGGGGAAATAAATGTGCTCATATTTATGCGTTCTAGTTAAAAGACCTGTTGCTGCATTTTGTACCATTTGGAGACGAGCTAAAGAAGACCCACTAACCCCCACATACAGTGTTTTACAGTAATTCAGCCGGCTAGTAATAAAGGCATGGATTACAAGGCTTTATTTTGGCCAGCTGCCTTAGGTGAAATAAATTTGTTTTAACTACTGCTCTAATCCGACTGTCAAGCTTTAGGTCAGCATCAATTTTAACCCCTAAGTTAGTGATAACTGGCTTAGTATACTGGGCCAAATCACTCAACTCCCAGTAGCACCACCAAAAATTGGGTCCCAGTAGTACCACCAAAAATCATCACTTCTGTTTTATTCGCATTATAACTTAAAAATTTATAGCCATCCAGGCTTTAACATCATCAACACACTCCATTAACAGTCTGACAGTGTCATTCTTTTTAAGAGGCATGTAAATCTTGGTCAAGACAAGATGGCGCCGGTGTCTGTGGCGTGCCATCAGTCTTGTGGTGAAATCCACAGTTTGTTTGTTTTATTTAGTTTTATTTCTTATTTTATACAGTGCGCCTTGTCATCATTTGTCTATGACAAATTAACGCTGTTAAGCCTACAACCTAGCGCAAACAAACTATTATCTCAAGCACGATATGGCTCAAATCACTCACCTCCGTTTCTGAAGTCAATACCTGGTTACCTTCGTAGTTGGCCAAGTTCCCTTCAGACGAGGAGGCGTAGGAAACGGCGCGGAAGTCGGGGTGGTCTTGCCGTTAACTGAAGCACTTCCTGGCTCAACAGCGCGAGTCGCGGCCTTATCAGGCTCTTCATCATGGGAAGGGTTTGGCCGGCGATTACTTCATTCGCTCTCGCTCCCTGGATCCAGTGCATAATTGGAATATCCCACTGACTCTGGCCGCGGATGTAA